>NC_088353.1:28277500-28472500 GCF_036884655.1 Musa acuminata AAA Group | reverse complement strand
CCATCCTTTGTTCTACGTCACGCGTGTAACGCGGGAAAGGACTCGTTGAATTCCCTAGTTGACATGCGTGTAATGCGGGAAAAGACTAGTTGAATTCCCTTATTGACTGAACCATGTCCAATCACATCACAAGCAGTGTCGGGCTCCGAGACGCTACACCGACCTTGGGCTGTTCAACGAGGATTCCAATTCCAAGTCTAAAAATATAAAGCGGTTTGTCTCATGATTTGGTGCCCCCGCCGCTTTGGAAGCGCACAATTACCATCCTGTCCTTGCCTGGGTGTCGTTTACTGATGATGATTCAATTCTAAGCTCGAATCATAAGCTTAACTAAGAAAGAGAATGATTTAATCTGAATGACCAATTAAAATGCGAAGATGGATTAGGCTAACAGAGGTGCGGAGAACAGATTCGAAACTTCTCACAGTACGATTGATTGAGTTTAGATCTAGTTTTGAGATTCTTAAGAATTTTATGTTGGCCTTAATTCATAAGGTTACTAGTCGATGGAATATATATATATATATATATATATATATATATATATATTTTGAATTTAAATTAGGTGATTGAAGTAGGGTTTATCTTTAGGATTAGACAAGTGTTTTAAACTGTAAAGCCTTTTTGTGTGCACTGTTAAGGCTCCTATATCAAAGGAACCTATGATTCAACGGGTAAAGGAAGAAGGAACAAGGTCAAGAAAAGAGTCCTCCTGCAAAGAGAGAGGCTAGAGGGTGAAAGAGAGGCAGCAACCGACAGAAAGCGGTTGCCGGTTTAGCCAAAAGGGGAGGAAGAAAAAGCTTCCATGTTGCACAGAGGTGGTGTCAAAGTGAATAATGACCGGAGGTCCTCTTTTATTTCTTCATACGTTTGTTAATATTAATTTTATGAGTTATATCCCATAGATCATATACTAGGTATGATGTTGTTAAACCCATATAGTTTCTTCTTGAGTCTTATTCTAATCGGATTCTTTCAGAGAACTCTTTCTCTCTCAATCCGAATGACCATAGTCAGAGATTTGTTTGAGCAAGAACACATGAGATATTCCTCTCATGACACCGAGAGTGGATGATCCTCTATCAACACTCAATAGCCCTCGTAAGGTTGACTGCCACTCCCAATGACCGATTGTACTAGATCTGGGACATTCAAACCTATAAGCCTGGTATCAAAGAATGTAGAACTCATACAGGACATCCTTGGTGTCTCAAGTCTAAGGACCAGATACACCATTAGGAGTACGGAATCGTTGTCTGACAATAAGGTATCATCAACCATCCAGCATTCCGTAAGCGGATCAATCAGTAAACTCATTCTCCAATGAGCATCTATATTGTATCCCTAGTGCCCCTACACGAGTAGCTATGAGACCAGTTGCATCCATCATATAGACGAGTATATAGCACACCAGTCTGTTCGGTTATCTCGATGTCCCGCTCGAGTAACCTATGACCGGGATTATTTAGGATCTGTGTTTAAAGACGAATCGGTCTCATTATCGTGATCTCATCACGATCTGATTCTCATTGCATAGATCCAAGGACATCACAATATATACATGCATATATGCAATAGTCAATATAAAGTGATAAATGCCAAAAATATAATAGGCAAAAAAACTACATGTCAAGTCACACATGCCATCACTCATGTGATTGGCTTGCTATGCACATATGATTAGCAGTCCGAAATATCATTGGTTCTTCCGACGCTTCGTCCGATCCTTCGGTGCATCGTCTTTTCCTTCAGCGTATTGCCCAATCAGCATGTTGTCTTCTTGCAACATCTGATCTCCTCGGTGCAATGTCTGATCTTTTTGGTCCGATGCTCAAATTCACGAACCGAAGCCTTTTGCCGACACATAGACTGATCCTCTGGCTCGACATCCAATCTTCTAACATGTTTGCTCTGGCCCAAAGTTTGATTCCTCCTACTTTAATCGATTTGCCTCTTCTGATCGAAGTTAGTCCTGCTTCGCTTAAACACACATTAGATAAACACTATCAATTGGTTTCATCATCAATAGCCATGGTGGAAATTGCTCGCATCCACTTGGAAGGAGATGCTATTCAATAGTACAATTGGCAGGAATACAATCATGGGGCTCTGACGTGGAATCCATTTATGAACGCACTGCTAAATCATTTCAAACCTACGGAGTATCAAAATATCGATGGCCAACTCGTAAAGATTCGACAAACCTCTATGATTCAAGAGTACCAAACTAGGTTTGAGAAGCTATCCTACCTTGCTCGTGATTGGATTGACCTTCACTTGTTAGGAACATTCATCGAAGGACACAAGCTAGAGATAAAAGATGAGGTTAAGGTGCGGCAGCCCCGTACCATGATAGTTGTGATTTCTTTCGCCCGAATACAAGAATAACGACTCAACCTATTGAATCTCATATTTTGATGATGAAACCAATTGATAGTGTTTATCTGATCTGCATTTTGAGTGACGTAGGAAGCTTCGATTAGGGAGAGACAATTAAAGTAGGAAGAATCATATTGGGCCGGAGTGGAATATGTCAGAAGATTGGACGTCGAGCCGAAAGATCAGTCGACGTATCGACAGAAGGTTTCGGGCCATGGGATCGGGTATCGGGCCAAGAAGAGCGAAAATTGCACCAAGGAAATCGGAGTTGTTGAGGTCAACTAGCTGATTGGGCAATAGGCCGCAAGAGAGGACGATGTACCGAAGATTAGGACCAAACACCGATAAACCAATGACATGCGAGACAAAATTTGATTAGCTTTGTAATTGCCTAGATCGAAGTAGGTTTTAGGCGTAATTAGGTTGGAATTGGGCCAAATGGGCCCAAGTTTGGGCTGTGTTGGACCAAGTGAAAAGGCCCAAACAGTGACCCAACAGGTGAAACCATCGTGGCATAGTCTTTGAGACTGTGTCAGGCGGTGGTACCGTCCAGACATAGTCTCCGAGAGACTGTCAGGCGATGCTACCACCAGTCTGGGCAGTGGTACCGCCTAGACATAGTCTTCTAGGTGATAGTACCGATAGACTGGGCTATGGTTGTTGAATCTCGGATTTTGATGATGAAGTCAATTGTCATTTGTTATCTAATCTATGTGTTGAGATAAGTGTGCAGGATTAACTACGATGAGAGTAAGACAAGCAGCAGGTGTTGCGCCGGAGTCAAGATCATGATCACGTTGGGAGTTCGAGAGTTCGACGGAAGTTCGGACGGTCGTCGGAGGTTCAGCGAGAACAGATCCGAGAAGTCCAGAAGCTTGCCAAGCGAAGCTCGTCGGAACTCGCCAAGTGGATCGTCGCAAAGTCCAGGAGTATGCCGGATGTCCGCAGAAGGATCACCGAGGGTTTATCGGATGATCGACGGAAGTTGGCCGGAAACTCGCCGGAAGAAGCGATTGACGCATCGGAGCAAAGCTGCAGAAGTTGTCTTAGAGTTAATCGTAGTTAGCATGATGATTAAGCATGAAAATGGGAGGTGATCCCATTAGCTTAATCTTGGGGCAATTGGGCCCCTGAAAAGATTCAAATTGGGCCGAATGGAGCGAACCATTCGGACCCTGATTGCACCAGGAGGTGCAACCGCCCCAGCCAGGAGGTGCAACCGCCTGGGCTGAGAGGTTGGGAGGTGCAACCGCCCCAGCCAGGAGGTGCAACCGCCAGGGCTGCGAGGCTGGGAGGTGCAACCGCCCCAGCCAAGCGGTGCAACCTCCTCTGTCAAGAGGTAGCACCGCCAGAGCTCAAGTTTCGAGCTCTGCCAGGCGATGCAACCACCGAGCTCAGTCTTCGAGCTCTGGCAGAGAGGTGCATCAGCCTGAGCTCAGTCTCGAGCTCTGGCAGGTGATGCAACCACCGAGCTCAGTCTTCGAGCTCTGGCAGAGAGGTGCATCAGCCTGAGCTCAGTTTCGAGCTCTGCCAGGTGATGCAACCACCGAGCTCAGACTTCGAGCTCTGCCAGGTGATGCAACCATCGAGCTCAGTCTTCGAGCTCTGGCAGAGAGGAGCAATCGCCTGAGCTCAGTCTTCGAGCTCTGCCAGGCGGTGCCACCTCTCCAGTCAAGAGGTGCAACCGCCTGATCTCAGAATTCTGGGATTTGATCGATTTGATCGTTTTGAGCTCGAATTTTGAATTGGGTTGGGGCCTATAAATACCCCACCCATTCAGCACTGAAAAGATACAGACCTACACCGAAATCTTGATCTTTTCTGTGATTCTAAGAGCTCAAAAGTGTTGAAAAGCCTTTAAGTTTCCTCCTTCTGTTCTTCAAGTTTTCAGTTGTAAAGTGAGGAGAGAAAGGTCTGTAAAGGTTGTCTCCTGAGCCTATCAAAAGGAGAGAAACTGTAAAAGGGCAGTTAGCCTTCGCCCATTGAAGGAAGGCACCTAGTTGACGTCGGCAACCTCGTCGGTGGAGGAAGCCAAAAGTGGAGTAGGTCAAGGCTGACCGAACCACTCTAAATCTCTGGTTTGCGTTTATTCTCGAGCACTTTATCATTACTGCAAACCTCCTTCATTACTACTGCTCTCTGCGCTTTCACGAACAAGTTCTAAGTGCTGTTCTTCCGAATCTGCATTCAGACGTAAATTCGTATTTTCATACATTACAGTTTACGTTTACGTTTGATTCTGCAGAACTGTCTTCCGTGCTTTTACGAACGAGCTTCTTTGCAGTTTACCCTTACATTTTAGACGTAAATCTGCGTTTAGACGTAAAACTGCGTTTAGACGTAAATCTGAGTTTAGACGTAAACTGCGCTTAGACGCAAAACTGCGCTTAGACGCAATCTGCGCTTAGACGCAAACTGCACTTAGATACAAACTGAGAATTTGCTTTTGCATCATAATACTTTTTGAACAAACGCAGCTTTTGGTTTTTTAATCGCTGTAAGATTTCCGCTGCACTAATTCACCCCCCCCCCCTCTTAGTGCTCTCGATCCTAACAATTGGTATCAGAGCAAGGTTAACTCTCTAGAGGATTAAAACCCAAGAGAGATGGCATACGCCGGAAACCAAGAGGGGCATTCGATTACACGTCCACCCATGTTCAGTGGAACGGACTACACTTACTGGAAGACCCGAATGAGGATCTTTCTTATTTCTATGGATTTTGAACTGTGGAACCTTGTTGAAAATGGATTTTCAAAATCTTCTCTTCCAATGATCGATTGGAACGATTTGGAGAAGAAGGCTTTCGCTCTTAATGCAAAGGCTATGAATGCCTTATTTTGCGCACTTGATAAAAACGAGTTTAATCGTGTTTCAACTTGCGAAACTGCTTTTGATATTTGGCACACACTTGATGTGACCCACGAGGGCACAAGTAGAGTGAAAGAGTCAAAAATCAATCTGTTGCTGCATTCTTTTGAACTTTTCCGAATGAAACCGAGTGAAACCATTGGCGACATGTTTACCCGTTTCACGGATGTCGTCAACGGTCTAAAAGGACTCGGAAAGAGCTTTTCGGATTTTGAACTTGTTAATAAGATACTAAGATCCCTTCCTAAGAGTTGGGATCCTAAAGTCACCGCTATTCAAGAGGCAAAAGATCTGCGAAATTTCCCTCTTGAAGAACTAATCGGGTCATTAATGACCTACGAAATGACTTGCAAAGCTCATGAAGAGCAAGAAGACATCCTTCCAAAGAACAGGAAGGATATGGCACTTAAAACTTCTGAATGCCACTTGAGAGAAAACTCAAGTGATGAGGACTGTGATGATGACTTGGCACTTTTGACAAGAAAGTTTAAGAAATTCTTCAAAAGAAACAAGTTTAAAAACGATGTGAAAAATAAACTTGAACCCAAGAAGGACCAAGTGATCTGCTACGAATGTAAAAAGCCGGGACACTACAAGAGTGATTGTCCCCAAGTCAAGAAAAGAACAACAAAGAAGAAGGCGCTCCAAGCAACATGGGATGATTCGAGCGCATCTGAGGAAGAGGAGTCCAACACCGAGCAAGTTGCTCACTACGCCTTAATGGCCATCGGAGAAGAGGTAACGGATTTATTAGATGCTGATTTATCTTTCAATGAATTATTAAATGCCTTCAATGACTTATTTGACGAATGCAAGAGTATAAGTAGAAAATATAAATTGCTGAAAAAGATGCATGATAGTTTTACTTGTGAGTTTGATAAGTTAAAAGTCGAACATCATGATAGTTTAAATTCATGTATCAAATGTCATGATCTAGAAACCATGCAAAAAGAAAACCTGCTACTCAAGGACACCTTGAAGAAATTCGAGGTTGGTAGCAAGTCATTAAACATGATCCTTACAAACAAGGGTCATGCTCCCAAAAGAAGTGGGATTGGATTTGTGAGGAGTCCTCACCGAAATCCAACTACCTTTGTAAAAGGCCCCATCTTACATGTTCAACACCAAACCAAGTGCAACTTTTGTTGCAAATCTGGACACAAGACACATTGTTGTCCATTCAAGAAAATAAGTCCAAACAAATTAATTTGGGTTCCTAAAGGAACCATGATAAACTCTATGCAACATGATAGAAAATGTAGATCTATTTATGAGGCACCCAAAAGCAAATGGGTTCCTAAAGATCATCCCTTCCTATAAAAACATTAAAAGTCTAGGCCGGAGCAAGAAATAACATTCTGCTCCTTGACTCTCAATGGTCATAAACCAAGAATAAAAAAGGAACTCGCAACGCTTAAGTAACAAGTGGAAGTTGTGAAATCACAAAAACGATACAATCTTATTAGAAACATATGATATCCAAATTCACATACCCCCCTGATCTTCAAAACCCGTTCATCTACGAATTAATTCTTGTAGAAACTAAATATGTCATGATCTTAAAAGGGATACCAAAAAAACAACGTATACACTATTGACATTAATGACTTATGTGATGAAATGTGCTTTGCCGTTATGAATGAGGATGCTTGGCTATGGCATAGAAGATTAGGTCATACTAGCATGAAACTAATCACTCAAGTATCATCTAGAGAACTTGTAAGAGGAATTCCTCATATCAAGTTCATCAAAGATAATGTATGTGATGCTTGCCAATTAGGTAAGCAAATTAGGGGTAGCTTCAAAGCTAAGAATCAAATAAGCACCTCTAGGCCCTTACAATTGATCCATATGGACTTGTTCGGACCAATCTCTACATCGAGTCTAGGAGGTAGCAAATACGCCTTTGTCATTATTGATGACTACAGCAGATATACACGGACCTACTTCTTAAAACAAAAAAATGAATGTTTTAGATATTTTACCAAGTTTTGTAAACTTGTTCAAAATGAGAAGGAATCTATGATTTCGTCAATTAGAAGTGATCATGGTGGAGAATTTCAAAACCATGATTTCCAAGAATTCTGTGAACTCAACGGATACAACCATAACTTCTCTACTCCAAGAAATCCTTAACAAAATGGGGTAGTAGAAAAAAAAAAAAATCGAAATTTACAAGAAATGGCAAGAACCATGTTGAATGAACATAGTCTACCCAAATATTTTTGGGCCGAAGCTGTAAACACTGCATGCTATATTTTAAATAGAGTCCTAGTAAGACCCTTACTCACCAAAACTCCTTATGAGTTATGGAATAACAAAAAACCCAATGTCTCATATTTTAAAGTCTTTGGGTGTAAGTGTTTTATCTTGAATGAAAAGGATAACTTAGGAAAATTCGATGCTAAATCTGATGAAGGAATCTTTCTTGGTTATTCTTCGGTTTCTAAAGCTTTTCGCATCTTCAATAAAAGAACCTTAATTATTGAAGAATCCATCCATGTTGTTTTCAATGAGATTTCAGAAATTAAGAAAAATGATCTTGATGATGATATTAATTTTGATTCCTTGAATTTAAACGAAACCCCGTCTCCAACTAGCAACTTGGATGCATCCACTTCCAAAACATCCTTACCCAAGGATTGGAAGTATATAGATGCTCATCCTAAGGAGCTAATCCTAGGAGACACATCAAAGGGGGTTCAAACACGATCTTCTTTTAAAAACTTTTGTGCCAACGCCGCTTTTCTCTCCCAAATTGAACCCAAATGTGTTGATGAAGCCATGAAAGATGATTCATGGATTATCGCAATGCAAGATGAATTAAATCAATTTGAGAGAAATGAGGTGTGGACGCTTGTTCCTAGGCCAAATGACCATTTAGTAATTGGTACTAAATGGGTCTTTAGAAACAAGCAAGATGAAAATGGTATCGTGGTTAGAAACAAGGCTAGATTAGTGGCCAAAGGTTTCAACCAAGAAGAAGGTATCGATTACGAAGAAACCTTCGCACTTGTGGCTCGATTGGAAGCCATAAGGATGCTCCTTGCCTACGCTAGTTGCAATAATTTTAAGTTATTTCAAATGGATGTTAAAAGCGCTTTTCTAAATGGTTTCATATCCGAAGAAGTTTATGTTGAACAACCTCCTGGATTTGAAAATAATGGCTGCCCTAATCATGTGTTTAGATTAACTAAAGCTCTCTATGGTTTAAAACAAGCCCCAAGGGCTTGGTATGAGAGACTTAGCTCTTTTCTCATTGAAAATAATTTCATAAAAGGCAAGGTTGATACTACATTGTTTATCAAGAATTTTGAAAATAATTTTCTCATTGTTCAGATTTATGTTGATGATATTATCTTTGGTTCTACAAATGAATCTCTTTGTGAATCCTTTGCGAAAACTATGAGTCATGAATTCGAAATGAGTCTAATGGGAGAGTTAACATTCTTCTTAGGCCTACAAATCAAACAACTAAGCAATGGCATCTTTATTAGTCAAACCAAATATGCTGTGAGTTTGCTAAAGAAGTTCAAAATGAATAATTCAAAAGCCATTGACACTCCTATGAGCACCTCCACTAAGTTAGAAATTGATGAGAATGGAGAAAGCTTCGATCAAAAAACCTATAGGGGTATGATAGGAAGTTTACTTTACCTCACTGCCACCAGACCAGACATCATGTTCAGTGTAGGACCGTGTGCTAGATTTCAATCAGACCCTAAGATATCTCATCTCAAAGCAGTCAAAAGAATACTCAGATATCTTAATGGAACTACCAATCTAGGATTATGGTACCCAAAATCAGAAAATTTTGAATTAACAGCTTATGCTGATGCGGACTTCGCTGGCTGTAGACTAGACAGAAAAAGCACATCAGGATCATGTCAATTTTTAGGACATTCCCTTGTATCCTGGTCATCTAAGAAACAAAACTCGGTTGCCCTATCAACAACCGAAGCTGAATACATTGCAGCAAGTGCATGCTGTGCACAAGTTGTATGGATGAAAAACACTTTAGAAGATTACAAAGTGAATCTTAAAGATATTCCCATTAAATGTGATAACACGAGTGCAATATGCTTAACTAAAAATCCTATACAACACTCAAGAACAAAACACATTGAAATTAGACATCACTTTATAAGAGATCATGTCACTAATCATGATGTAACCATAGAGTTTATTGATACCAAACATCAACTGGCTGATATCTTCACAAAACCCCTATGTGAAGAACAATTTGATTACATAAGAAGAGAATTAGGAATGTTGATGTGTCCGAGTACTTAAACTAGTTAAAATTATTTTTCGGATGTTATTACTATTACATGCCTTGACAACGCTTGATCAAATAACATGTTGCAAATTATGTGACAAATATTTTTAACCAAATGCATGTAAGAAGTTCATTTCTCTGTTTGTATGGGATGTTCCTGTACACTCTTATGAAAACTCTTTGAAAAATGACTTTCCTCCGTCAAGCAACAAACAATAAAGAGATATATGTGTCATGACTTCCTTTATATGCTTGATAATGCTATCATGCTTTTTGTTGATGACAAAGGGGGAGAAACATATGAATTGATAAACACTATGTCATAACTGAACTGCCATAATCATGTCTATGTCATAGTTGCAAATACTTGAGTGATGCTATAAACAATGTTATGCCATCCTTGCATCACCAAGAGATATGTGAACATGTGCTATAGTTTGCATCATATATTCTATATTGTGAAGAAAATGCAAACTTGCTAGAAAATCTCAAATGTGTGCATCATGTAAAAAGTCCTTCGTAGCTTTATATTATTACATGATGAATAGTTACAAACACTATCATACAAACCTGATGATGTATGTCATGCCTTGACATCATTCTTGAAGAGATACATCATGATGGGTATCATGATGAGAGCATTGATAAGTTTAACTGATCTAACTTATCAATACGTCACTTGAATTCTTAGGTCTTGAATTCAAGGTTGACTTATCTCAACTATGGCATTTAGATAGGGGGAGTTAAGGACAACTCCTTTATCAATTGATTGTCATCATCAAAAAGGGGGAGATTGTTGAATCTCGGATTTTGATGATGAAGTCAATTGTCATTTGTTATCTAATCTATGTGTTGAGATAAGTGTGCAGGATTAACTACGATGAGAGTAAGACAAGCAGCAGGTGTTGCGCCGGAGTCAAGATCATGATCACGTTGGGAGTTCGAGAGTTCGACGGAAGTTCGGACGGTCGTCGGAGGTTCAGCGAGAACAGATCCGAGAAGTCCAGAAGCTTGCCAAGCGAAGCTCGTCGGAACTCGCCAAGTGGATCGTCACAAAGTCCAGGAGTATGCCGGATGTCCGCAGAAGGATCACCGAGGGTTTATCGGATGATCGACGGAAGTTGGCCGGAAACTCGCCGGAAGAAGCGATTGACGCATCGGAGCAAAGCTGCAGAAGTTGTCTTAGAGTTAATCGTAGTTAGCATGATGATTAAGCATGAAAATGGGAGGTGATCCCATTAGCTTAATCTTGGGGCAATTGGGCCCCTGAAAAGATTCAAATTGGGCCGAATGGAGCGAACCATTCGGACCCTGATTGCACCAGGAGGTGCAACCGCCCCAGCCAGGAGGTGCAACCGCCTGGGCTGAGAGGTTGGGAGGTGCAACCGCCCCAGCCAGGAGGTGCAACCGCCAGGGCTACGAGGCTGGGAGGTGCAACCGCCCCAGCCAAGCGGTGCAACCTCCTCTGTCAAGAGGTAGCACCGCCAGAGCTCAAGTTTCGAGCTCTGCCAGGCGATGCAACCACCGAGCTCAGTCTTCGAGCTCTGGCAGAGAGGTGCATCAGCCTGAGCTCAGTCTCGAGCTCTGGCAGGTGATGCAACCACCGAGCTCAGTCTTCGAGCTCTGGCAGAGAGGTGCATCAGCCTGAGCTCAGTTTCGAGCTCTGCCAGGTGATGCAACCACCGAGCTCAGACTTCGAGCTCTGCCAGGTGGTGCAACCACCAAGCTCAGTCTTCGAGCTCTGCCAGGTGATGCAACCATCGAGCTCAGTCTTCGAGCTCTGGCAGAGAGGAGCAATCGCCTGAGCTCAGTCTTCGAGCTCTGCCAGGCGGTGCCACCTCTCCAGTCAAGAGGTGCAACCGCCTGATCCCAGAATTCTGGGATTTGATCGATTTGATCGTTTTGAGCTCGAATTTTGAATTGGGTTGGGGCCTATAAATACCCCACCCATTCAGCACTGAAAAGATACAGACCTACACCGAAATCTTGATCTTTTCTGTGATTCTAAGAGCTCAAAAGTGTTGAAAAGCCTTTAAGTTTCCTCCTTCTGTTCTTCAAGTTTTCAGTTGTAAAGTGAGGAGAGAAAGGTCTGTAAAGGTTGTCTCCTGAGCCTGTCAAAAGGAGAGAAACTGTAAAAGGGCAGTTAGCCTTCGCCCATTGAAGGAAGGCACCTAGTTGACGTCGGCAACCTCGTCGGTGGAGGAAGCCAAAAGTGGAGTAGGTCAAGGCTGACCGAACCACTCTAAATCTCTGGTTTGCGTTTATTCTCGAGCACTTTATCATTACTGCAAACCTCCTTCATTACTACTGCTCTCTGCGCTTTCACGAACAAGTTCTAAGTGCTGTTCTTCCGAATTTGCATTCAGACGTAAATTCGTATTTTCATACATTACAGTTTACGTTTACGTTTGATTCTGCAGAACTATCTTCCGTGCTTTTACGAACGAGCTTCTTTGCAGTTTACCCTTACATTTTGATCCTATTGATAACTGCAAACTGTCCTCTACAATTTTACGAACGAGTTTCAACATTTAGACGTAAAACTGCATTCAGACGTAAATCGGCTTTCCTCGCACAATCATCATATCTCAGTTTATGTTTACGTCTTGATTTCAACTGCATACTGCTTTCTGCGAGTATACAAACAAGTTTCAAAGTTTAGACGTAAATCTGCGTCTAGACGTAAAACTGCGTTTAGACGTAAATCTGCGTTTAGACGTAAAACTGCGTTTAGACGTAAATCTACGTTTAGACGTAAATCTGAGTTTAGACGTAAATCTGAGTTTAGACGTAAATCTGCGTTTAGACGTAAATCTGCGTTTAGACGTAAATCTGCGTTTAGACGTAAAACTGCGTTTAGACGTAAATATGAGTTTAGACGTAAACTGCGCTTAGACGCAAAACTGCGCTTAGACGCAAAACTGCGCTTAGACGCAATCTGCGCTTAGACGCAAACTGCACTTAGATACAAACTGAGAATTTGCTTTTGCATCATAATACTTTTTGAACGAACGCAGCTTTTGGTTTTTTAATCGCTGTAAGATTTCCGCTGCACTAATTCACCCCCCCCCCTCTTAGTGCTCTCGATCCTAACAATGGTACCGCCCAGTGTCAGGCTGCAAGCGGTGGTACCGCCCGTACTCCGAAATTTTAGGGATTTGAATTTTGGCTCCAAGTTTTGAAGCCATTTGCGGTATATAAATACCCAGTTATTCCTGCATGGAGTAGCAAGAAAAGTGAGCAAAAACTCTATGTTTGTAGAGTTGAAAATCCTTGTAAAGTGTAGAGTTCCTCCTCCTAAATTTTAGAGATCATTCTAAGGGAGAGTGTGAGAGAAGCTTTGTAGAAAGGGGGTGTAAAGGTTCTCTCCTAAACCTATCAAAAGGAGAATCGAGGTGTAAAAGGGTAGTTGGTCTTCGCCCATTAAAGGAAGACTGGTAGTGGAAGCCGATGGCCTCGGAATCGAGAGTGGATGTAAGTCATGACGACCGAACCACTATAAAATCGGTTTGCTACCTTTTACTTTGTTGTTTACCTTTGATGCAAACCATTTTACTTGCTCACTACTCTACTTCCTCATTATATGCTTATGAAAGTGTTTTTAAGTTAACATCTTTCTGATCGGTTTTCAACGAACAAATACTTTCCGAAATCGATGACTTTTATCCACCGCATTAATTCACCCCCCCTCTTAGTGCCGACTCATTCCTAACAATTGGTATCAAAGCCACGTTATTTTTCACTGATTTAACACCCAATAGAAATGGCTCGTTTTGGCTTTTAAGAGGGCTTTTCTATCATTCGTCCTCCTATGTTCAATGAGATGGACTACACTTATTGGAAAACTCGAATGAGAGTTTTCTTACTTTCTATAGATTTAAACTTATGGAATATTGTTGAAAATAGATTTCAAAAGTCTTCACTCCAAAGTCTTCTACTTGTTAATAAAATCTTGAGATCTCTTCCGAAGAGTTGGGACTCTAAAGTAATGGTCATTCAAGAGGCTAATGATTTAAATGACTTCTCTCTGGAAGAACTTATTGGGTCACTAATGACTTATGAGATGACTTACATGACTCATGAAGAGCTTGAGAACTATCTTCCAAAGAACATGAAGGATTTGGCACTTCTAACAATAGAATACCACTTGAATGATGACTCAAGTGATGATGATGATGATCTTTAACTCCTCACAATAAACCTTCAAAAATTCTTAAACCAAGAATCAAATAATAGAAATGAACCTAAAAAGAAGAAGCTACAAAAGAAGAAGAAAACACTCAAGGTGGCTTCGGATGAATCAAGTTCATCCGAAGATGAAGAACAAACCAACAAAGGCGAGGTGGCAAACTATGCCTTAACAATTTTCGACAACGAGGTAACCAAAACTCCTTTGTCTTATTTTGAAATTACTTGATGCCTTTTCATGAGTTATTTTTAAATTAGTTAGTAAAAATAAAAAAATAAAAATTACAAAATAAATAAATAAAAGGTGATCGTGCTTTTCTTTCTAGTGGTTTTGAAATGTTAAAAAATTGATCATGACAATTACATCTCTTTATGATAAAGGAACAAAATATTAGATTTAAATCTAATGCTTGTACACCTATTGAGATTAATCTGATATATGTTATAAGAAACAATTATGTGTATCTTGATGATTTTGTATTGCTTTAAACATGATATATGGTTTTCATACGAAAAACTTGAGCAAACTTATATGAAATTAATCACATAAAATGAAACACATAAAAATGAAAATGTATTATCATTAGAATCAAAATAATAAATCAAATCACTTGTTTAAAGAAGCCTTATGTTTAATGTGTTATATTTTTGGTAATGATGATTTTAATGATGAAATTTGTTTTTTGGTTTTAATTAATGATGCATGGATTTGGCATAAAAGAAAAGGGCATGCATGTATGAAATCAATCACATAAGTTGAAACTAAAAAATAGGAAAGCATTTTTCTTTAAAATTTCTCAATCCCTACCTTATCGAGTTTTCAAAAAAGGAGATTGATGAATCTATTTGTATCATTTTTACGAATCTCATGAACAATTAAAGTGATTTTGATGATTTAAATTTGAATAATTTTTATCTAAATCTTTCATATATTCTTGAGATTTATGAATCAAAATCTTATATCTCCTATATTTCTCACTAAAGAGGAGATAGGCGAAACTAACCATGATCTTGATAATTTTGTTTTGAAACTTTATATAAATCAAGATCGTTCACCATGATTCTTTTGTTTTATTAAAGAAAATATTTATTAAAATGAATCATGATTGGTATCATTGCTATTTGACCTCGTAAGATTTTATTTTGATTATTCAAGAGGAGATTTATTAAAATGAATCATGTCTTTTGATATTCACGAATTAATCCCTCTCGATCTTTCATATTAATAACTTTCATGTCTTTCATATGAATCCTTTGTATTTATGTTATGATTAGAATATTATTGCAAAAGAAAGCAAAAAGTGCTAGCCTTGAATGTTAAACTTAGGCATGTTAAATTCTTGATTTCTCAAAATTTGATTCTTGAGAATTCCTTTGAAGATTGACTTGTAATTGATCTCTTAAGATTTATTTTTACTATTTACAAAAGAACAGTCTTCTAGGTGGTATTACCACCAGACTAGGCGGTGGTACTGCCAAGTGTTAGGTTGCAGGCAGTGGTATCGCCCGTACCCCGAAATTTTGAGGATTTAAATTTTGACTCCATGTTTTGAAGCCATTTGGGGTCTATAAATACCCTAGCTATTTTTGCAAGTAAAGTGAACAAAAACTCTATATTTCTAGAGTTAAAAACCCTTGTAAAGTGTAGAGACCATTCTAAGGGAGAGTGTGAGGGAAGCTATGTAAAAAGGAGGTATAAAAGTTCTCTCATGAACCTATCAAAAGGAAAATCGAGGTGTAAAATGGTAGTTGATCTTTGCCCATTGAAGGAAGACTGGTAGTGGAAGCTAGTGGCCTTGAGTGAAGAGGAATCGGGAGTGAATGTAGGTCACGACGATCGAACCACTATAAAATTGGTTTGTTGCCTTTTACTTTAATGTTTACCTTTGCTGCAAATTATTTTACTTCCTTACTGCTCTACTTCCTCATTACATGCTTATGAAAGTGTTTTTAAGTTAACATCTTTTTGATCGGTTTTCAACGAATAAATACTTTCTGAAATCGATGACTTTTATCCACTTCACTAATTCAGCCCCCCCTCTTAGTGCCGACTCGTTCCTAATACAACCAAGATGCTCAGAAGATGAGAACCTTTCCTAGGCCCACAGCATATAAACCTCCTTCTACTCCAAACCATCCTTCGCTGCCAAAAAAATTGACAAGAGAAGAACTGCGTGACCGATTAGTAAAGGGTCTTTGTTAGCATTGCGATGAGCCGTGGAACCTCGATCATCGCCGTAAAAGGGGCCACCTCCTATTGATTGAACCCCTTGAAGACATGGAGGAGGAGGTCCAGGAGCATGAAGAAGAGGTTGCGGATGAAGAACATCATCTAGTTGATATTACGATGCATGCCCTTGTCAGTTACGTGAACTTGCAAATGATGAAAGTGGGAGGACTTCTAAAGCAACAACCTTTCACCGTTCTTATTGACACTGGGAGTACTAAGTCACACGTGCCATCACTCACGTGATTGGCTTGCTGGGCACCTATGACTAGCAACCACCACCCAAACTAGTGGTACCATCGCTTGACAATCTCTCGGAGACTTTGTTTGGGTGGTACCACCGCTTGACACAGCCTTAGAGATTGTGCCATGATAGTTCCGCCTGTTAGGACATTGTTTGGGCATTTTTTACTTGGCCCAACACAGCCCAAACTTGGGGCCAGTTGGCCCCTAATTGAGTTGACATAATTATTTTCTAAATCGACTCAATTAGACTCTAAACTAACTCGATCTAGACATAATCGATTATAAGCGAATCCTATGTTGTCCGGCATGTCATTGGTTCTTCCGGTGCTTTGCCCAATTATTAGGACTCTACCTAGGAGAGTCCTAATTGAGAGGGACATTCATGTAAAATCTACCTAAGCCGACCCCTATTAAAGAGGTGAAGAGGCCGGCTAGGGTTAGGATGTTGTTTCTTAGAGAAGAATAAGGAGTTGTAAAGGAATAGGAGTCTTGAGTAGAAGTCCTATTAGGAGTTGATTAGAAGTATGAGTCTTGAGTAGGAGACCTATTAGGAGTTAGGGTTTAGAAACCCTATAAATAGCCATGTATTCCTCCTCTTTTGATAAGCAATAGATGAATCTTTTCTGCAGCCTTTGAGCAGCAACTTGGAGGGAGGAACCCCTATAGAGTTCCAAGGAGGCCGATCCCCTGAAGAGATCAACCCCAAGTTTAGAATCTGTAAGGGTTCTAACACCTAGTATCAGAGCAGCATTCTTGGCATCTCGCTGCCCTTCCACAGCTATCCATCAACCCTCCACAGCCACCCAAAGCAATTCCTACAATTGCTTAAAAGATGGTCGCCAAATTTCGCCGTCATCTCCACCACCACGGATCATCCTTTGATCTCCCCATGAATTGCAACAGGTTCTGGTTTTCTACCTTACTGCTGCTGCAATTTAGTTATCCTTATTTGAAAATCCCAAAAAAATTATTCCTATATTGCTGCATAAACTTTTCGTCATAAAGTTTTTATCTCTACGACGAAAGATACATTGCAGAATTCCAACCGTATAGCACCGTCTGTTTGATCTTGCTACTGTGTTTTTTCTATCCAAATCTCTATGAATTTTTTATGACATCTTTGACATTTCCTAACAGCAGATTTCCTTTGGTTTTGTCAAAAAATTCTCAATATAAACCATTGATATTTTACGTCTAATCTGCTATACTTGAAAATCTGCACTGTAAAATTTCAGCTGCATAGCACTGTTTGTTTGATCTTGATACTACGTTGTTTCTATCCAAATCTCTACAAAATTTTTATGATAGCTTTGACACTTTCTAATAGTGGATTTCCCTTTAGTTTCATAAAAAAATTCTCAATATAAATCACTAATCTTTTATGTCCAATCTGCTATACTTAAAAATCTGTGCTGCAGAAAGTTTTAGCCACATATTGTTACCTTAACCCATCTTTTTGCAATCTTTTTTGAATGAAATTTCTTCTACACTTCATAGATCATCTTGGCTTCCATATAAGATTGATATATCTAGGAATTCATCTCTAAAAATGATTTTGTGTTGCTGCAAATTTTCGTCGTATGCTGCTAAAATCTTTCGACGAGAATTCTGCAATCGCAACTTGCACCAATTTCCTTACTGTGATACTGTCGAAATTTTTTTGATTAAATTAGACATCCTTGCTGTCATATAAACTGTGATTTTGCTATCAATTCCCTCCTCAATTCTCTCAAGTTTTTGGTGGAAATTATATCGAGAAATCATTGTTTCTTCGACGACAATTCTACTCTTACAAGACAGCACATACTTGCTGCAACTTCCACTGATTTCTATCAACCATCTACCACAAATCCAAAACTTTCATCCACAGCCCTAAAACTCCACCAAACCACACCCTCAAACTACACCCAAAATAGCCACAAAACAAGCCTAAATCGTAGCCTACATCCACCAATCTACCAACCCTTTCGACCATCACCTCTCTCAACCAATACATGCCTTTAACCCGACAACAAAAGAGAGATCTTAACATCACAGATTTGGCGGCATATACTATGGCATTTGAGGAGGTAATCAATGCTAAATTCGAAGCCTTCGAGGCGCGAATGGAGGATAAGATTCGGACGCTCTTTACCGAACTCAGATTGGGCCGACCACTAAGCCCGAAGAAATCACATCAAGGAGAGAGCTTTGCCCAATCGCACCAAGCCCAAAGATATGACTTCCAAGAGAGGGGAAGCTCTATGACCAACCCCAACTATCCATGCTTGAGAGTGGACTTCCCTAGATGGGAAGAAGGAGACCCGATTGGTTGGATCTCGCGCGCGGAGCGATATTTTCGGTACCATAAAATCGCGGATGCATCTATGGTGAAAATTGTAGCTATACATCTCGAAGGGGATGCCATACAGTGGTTTGACTGGTTTGAACACACTTATGGAGTCCTTTCATGGAGACAATTCAAAGAAGGACTGTTGATCCGCTTCAAACCAACGGATTACGAGAATATTAACGAACAACTAGCAAAGATCCGACAAACCTCCACCATTCAGGAGTGCCAAACCAGGTTTGAAAGGTTATCTAATCAAACTCATGATTGGTCTAAAAAACAACTATTGAGGACCTTCATTGAGGGCTTGAAGCCAGAGATCCGAGGAGAAGTTAAAGCACGACAACCATACACGCTTATGGCAGCCATCTCTTTCGCACGACATCAAGAGGAGCGATTGAATCATGAAGCTTGGAGGACTAGAGTTGCTCCTCAACCAGAAATACTGAAGCCCTCAGCTCCCCCACTATCGATCAAGTCCCTGCATCAAAGAGGCTGACAAGAGAAGAGCTTCGGGAGCAATCTGCGAAGCGTTTATGTTGGCATTGCGATGAGCCGTGGAGTTACAAGCATTGCTATAGAAAAGGGAGACTTCTTTTGATTAAACCAGCAGAAGAAGAGGTCATTGAGCATTCAAAAGAGAGCCTTAAACATAATGAAGAAGATGCACAAGAAGAGCCACAGTCGACCGACGTTACAGTACACACACTAACTGGCTACTCAAACCCGCAAACGATGAAAGGGAGACTTCTTATGATTGAACTGTTGAATCTCGTATATTGATGATGAAACTACTTGATATGTGTTTATGATTTAATCTACGTTTTGAGTGACGCAGGATGCTTCGATCAGGATGAGACAATTAAAGCAGGAAAATCATGTTGTGTCAGAGGAACATGTTAGAAGATTGGACGTCGGGCCGGTGGATCGGTCGACGTATCGACAGAAGGCTTCGGGCCGTGGACTCGGGCATCGGGCCAAGAAGAGTGGGTATTGTGCCAAGGATATCGGAGTTGCGGAGTCAACTGGCCGATTGGGCAATAGGCTGTAGGAGAGGACGATGCGCCGAAGAATCGGACGAAGCGTCGAGGGACCAATGACATACCGGACAACTTGGTTAATTGCTTAGGATTAATTGTCTCGATCAAAGTTTTGTTTTAAGTGTGCAAGATTAACTACGATGGAAGAAAGACATGTAGTAGGAGTTGCGCCAGAGTCAAGACAATGATCACGTTGGGAGTTCGAGAGTTTGACGGAAGTTCGGACAGTCGTCGGAGGTTCTACGGTAATAAATCCGAGAAGTCCATGAGCTTGCCAAAGAAGCTCGTCGGAACTCGCCAAGTGGAACGTCGCAAGTCCAGGAGTTTGCCGGAAGTCCGTAGGAGCATCACCGAGGGTTCATCGAATGATCGACAAAAGTTCGCCGGAAGCTCGTCGGAAGAAGCGATTGACGCACCGGAGCAAGTTGCAGTAATTGTCTTAGGAAATATCATAGTTAGCACAATGATTAAGTTGGAAATGGGAGGTGATCCCATTAACTTAATCTTGGGGCAATTGGGCCCCTGAAAAACCCAAATTGGGCCGCATGGATCAACCCATTCGGACCCTGATTTCTGCTGGGAGGTGCAACCGCCCAAGCCAGGAGGTGACACCGCCTGGGCTAAGTCTCCGAGCGAGACTGGGCGGTGCAACCGCCCCAGCCAGGAGGTGGCACCGCTTGGGCTCAGTCTCCGAGCGAGACTGGGCGATGCAACCTCCCCAGACAGGAGGTAGCACCGCCTGAGCTCGGTCTTCGAGCTCTGGCAGGAGGTGCAACCGCCTCAGTCAGGCGGTGGCACCGCCTAGAGGCTCAGTCTTCGAGCTCTGCCAGGCGGTGCAACCGCCTCAGTCAGGAGGTGCAACCGCTTGATCCCGGAATTCCGAGAATTGACAGTTTTGAGCTCCAAATTTGAACTGGGTTGGGGCCTATAAATACCCCACCCATTCGGCACTGAAAGGGCATGAACTTACACCAAAATCTTGATCTTGTTCTGTGATTTTTAGAGCTCAAAATTGTTGTAAAGGCCAAAAGTTCTTCTCCCTCTTTTCTTCCAAGTTCTGAGTTATAAAGAGAGGAGAGAAAATTCTGTAAGGGTTGTCTCCTAAGCCCGTCAAAAGGAGTGAAACTATAAAAGGGTGGTTGGCCTTCACCTATTGAAGGAAGGCCTCTAGTTGACGTCGATGACCTCGTCGGTGGAGGAAGCCAAAAGTGGAGTAGGTCAAGATTGACCGAACCACTCTAAATCTTGGTTTGCATTTACTTTGAGCATATTATGTTTACTGCAAACCTCCTCAGAAGCTTACTGCTTTCTGCGCATATACGATCGGGTTTCAAGTTTTGCACTTTCCGTATCAGCGTTTAGACGTAAATCTATTTTTTCGTACGATCATCATATTTCAGTTTGCGTTTACGTTTTGATTTCTATCATAACTGTAAACTACCTTTATATCCTTGCTTAAACTGCATCTCCCCTAATCAAGTGATTTACGAATCATCATTTAGACGTAAATCAATTTTTTTGTATGAATATCATATTTCAGTTTGCGCCTACTATCGGATTTGAATCATAACTGCAAACTGCATTTATATCTTTGCTGCATCTCGCTTAAACAAAAGTTAAAGTGCTCTTGATCCTAACAATTGGTATTAGAGCTCGGTTTATCTCATTTCGAATTTACACCCGCGAGAAATGGCTCTTCATGGCTTTCAAGAGGGCTTATCAGTTTTTCGACCACCGTTGTTTAGTGGATGGACTATACTTATTGGAAAACTCGAATGAGAGTTTTCTTGATTTCTATGAATTTGGAATTATGGAATATTGTTGAAAACGGTTTTCAACTTCCCTCTAAACCTATGAACGAATGGTCGGATTTGGAGAAGAAGTATTTTTCTTTAAACGCAAAGGCTATGAATGCCTTATTTTGCGCTTTGGACAAAAATGAGTTCAATCAGATTTCTATGTGCGAAACAGCTTTTGACATTTGGCGAACACTTGAAATCACGCACGAGGGAATTAGTAGAGTCAAAGACTACTTGATATGTGTTTATGATTTAATCTACGTTTTGAGTGACGCAGGATGCTTCGATCAGGATGAGACAATTAAAGCAGGAAAATCATGTTGTGTCAGAGGAACATGTTAGAAGATTGGACGTCGGGCCGGTGGATCGGTCGACGTATCGACAGAAGGCTTCGGGCCGTGGACTCCGGCATCGGGCCAAGAAGAGCGGGTATTGTGCCAAGGATATCGGAGTTGCGGAGTCAACTGGTCGATTGGGCAATAGGCTGCAGGAGAGGATGATGCGTCGAAGAATCGGACGAAGTGTCGAGGGACCAATGACATGCCAGACAACTTGGTTAATTGCTTAGGATTAATTGTCTCGATCAAAGTTTTGTTTTAAGTGTGCAGGATTAACTATGATGGAAGAAAGACATGCAGTAGGAGTTGCGCCGGAGTCAAGACAATGATCACGTTGGGAGTTCGAGAGTTCGACGGAAGTTCGGACAGTCGTCGGAGGTTTTACGGGAACAAATCCGAGAAGTCCATGAGCTTGCCAAAGAAGCTCATCGGAACTCGCCAAGTGGATCATCGCAAGTCCAGGAGTTTGCCGGAAGTCCGCAGGAGCATCATCGAGGGTTCATCGGATGATCGACGGAAGTTCGCCGGAAGAAGCGATTGACGCACCGTAGCAAGTTCCAGTAATTATCTTAGGAAATATCGTAGTTAGCACAATGATTAAGTTGGAAATGGGAGGTGATCCCATTAACTTAATCTTGGAGCAATTGGGCTCCTAAAAAATCCAAATTGGGCCGAATGGATCAACCCATTCGGACCCTGATTTCTGTTGGGAGGTGCAACCGCCCAAGCCAGGAGGTGGCACCGCCTGGGCTAAGTCTCTGAGCGAGACTGGGCGGTGCAACCGCCCCAGCCAGGAGGTGGCACCGCCTGGGCTCAGTCTCCGAGCGAGACTGGGCGGTGCAACCTCCCCTGACAGGAGGTAGCACCGCTTGAGCTCGGTCTTCGAGCTCTGGCAGGAGGTGCAACCGCCTCAGTCAGGCGGTGGCACCGCTTGAGCTCGGTCTTCGAGCTCTGGCAGGATGTGCAACCACCCCTGACAGAGGTGGCACCGCCTAGAGGCTCAGTCTTCGAGCTCTGCCAGGCGGTGCAACCGCCTCAGTCAGGAGGTGCAACCGCCTGATCCCAGAATTTCGGGAATTGACAGTTTTGAGCTCCAAATTTGAACTGGGTTGGGGCCTATAAATACCCCACCCATTCAGCACTGAAAGGGCATGAACTTACACCAAAATCTTGATCTTGTTTTATGATTTTTAGAGCTCAAAATTGTTGTAAAGGCCAAAAGTTCTTCTCCCTCTTTTCTTCCAAGTTCTGAGTTGTAAAGAGAGGAGAGAAAATTCTGTAAGGGTTGTCTCCTAAGCCCGTCAAAAGGAGTGAAACTGTAAAAGGGTGGTTGGCCTTCGCCTATTGAAGGAAGGCCTCTAGTTGACGTCGGTGACCTCGTCGGTGGAGGAAGCCAAAAGTGGAGTAGGTCAAGATTGACCGAACCACTCTAAATCTCGGTTTGCATTTACTTTGAGCATATTATCTTTACTGCAAACCTCCTCAAAAGCTTACTGCTTTCTGCGCATATACGATCGGGTTTCAAGCTTTGCACTTTCCGAATCAGCGTTTAGACGTAAATTTATTTTTTCGTACGATCATCATATTTCAGTTTGCGTTTACGTTTTGATTTCTATCATAACTACAAACTGCCTTTATATCCTTGCTTAAACTGCATCTCGCCTAATCAAGTGATTTACGAATCATCATTTAGACGTAAATCAGTTTCTTCGTACGAATATCATATTTCAGTTTGCGCCTACTATCGGATTTGAATCATAACTGCAAACTGCATTTATATCTTTGCTGCATCTCGCTTAAACAAAAGTTAAAGTGATTTACGAATCGGCTTTCTTACCGAAATCACTTTTAACGAACGAACGCAATTTTTATCATAGAAGGTTTTCTGCTGCACTAATTCACCCCCTCCCCCCCCCCCCCCTTTTAGTGCTCTTGATCCTAACATGAACCAATAGAAGAAGAGGTCATTGAACATTCAGAAGAGAACTTTGAACATAAAGAAGATGCGGAAGAAGAGCCACAACCGACTGACGTTACAGTACATGCACTAGCCGGCTACTCAAACCCGCAAACGATGAAAGTTTGAGGCCTTCTCAAACAACAACCAATCACTATTCTCATCGACACGGGCAGTACTACTAACTTCCTAAATAGTAAGCTTGCTGTTTGGATAGCATTACCTATCAAGAATCGCTGCAGGTTTGATGTTAAGGTCACGACGGACGGATTTTGAATTGTGATCGTAGGCGCCCGTAGGAGAAACTATTGCTGCAGGACCAAGAGATAATTGCATATTTCTTCCTTCTCCCTCTTAATAATCATAAGGCCATGCTCAGAATTAAATGGTTGACGACATTAGGAGATGTTTCCTAGAATTTTATGAAACTAATTCTGAAATTTTATAGTAAAGAGAAACAGGTGACATTGCACGGGAAACGTGGGGGCGACATAACAATAATTTGCACACAACAAATGGAGAAGGTTTTGCATAAAGCATGCAACGGCTTTTTGGTATAACTTGAGCAGCAAACCAAGGGAGAGCCAATAGAATTTGAAGATCCAAATCTACTTCCTTTGCTTGCTGAATTTTTAAATATATTTGACGAACCGCGCAGCCTACCTCTTACCCGTCGGCATGATCATTGTTTAACGATTCTTCCAAGCAAATCTTCAGCAAATGCTCAGCCATATCAGTATCCACATTTCCAGAAGGATGAAATAGAAAGGATTGCAAAAGAGATGCTCAAAACAGGAGTTATTTGGCCAAGTTGCAACCTCTACTCTTCACCGGTGCTACTTGTACGCAAGAAGGACGGAACAAGGCGAATATGTGTTGATTACCGAGCTCTCAATGGCATAGCCATCAAGGACAAATACCTTATTCCAATAGTAGATGAATTGCTAGATGAAAGGGAGCACAAATCTTCACAAAGCTGGACCTTTGATCTGGGTATCATCAAATACGAGCGTGCGAAGAAGACATACCGAAAACCATCTTTTGAACACATAACAACCACTACGAATTTTTGCTTTCTTCAACAGAAGGTAGAATATCTTGGGCATATCATATCAGAGGAAGGTGTGGCAGTGGACCCCTTCAAAATTGAAGCAATGCAAAACTGGCCGACCCTGAGAAACATAAAATTGCTACATGGCTTTCTGGGTTTAACAAGCTACTACCGCAAGTTCGTGAAAAACTATGGAAAGATCAATGCACCACTTACTTCCTTACTGGAAAAAGATGTCTTCCAATGATTGGACAGAGCCTCCGCTTCCTTCAACAAACTTAAGGCAGCCATGACGACGACGCCGGTGCTAACACTACCAAATTTCAACCGACCCTTCATTATTGAGGCCGACGCATCTGGAGTCGGAATTGGAGCCATTCTAATGCAAAATGGCCGACCACTCACATACACTAGCAAGACATTATCTCGCTCCCATCAAAATAAGTCAATATATGATAAGGAGATGCTCGCCATTGTGCGCGCAGCAACGAGGTGGAGACCCTACTTGATTGGTCGACGATTTCGAATTAAAACCAACCATAAAAGCCTCAAGTACTTTTTGGAGTGAAAGATATCATCCCCTAAGCAGCAAAAATGGGTAACAAAACTTCTTGGATTTGATTATGAAATAACTTATAAAAAGAGGAAAGAGAATATTTTTGCAAATGCGCTTTCGCAGCTACCCGAGCAAGCTGAAGTTTCGGCCATTTCACTTCTGACCAGCCACTTCCTTAAGGATATTAAGATGAAATGGTAGGAAGATTCAGAGACTAGTAAGATTATAAAAAATTTGAAGGAAGCACCAAGCTCCGTGGGTCATTACAATTGGGACTCAAAAAAATTACACTATAAGGGATGCATTGTGCTTATGATAAATTCTACTTGCATCTTCACGAGCAGATTTTGGACAAAGTTATTCTATATGCAGGGTACTAAATTGAAAAGGAGTACGGCATATCACCCACAAATCGACGGCGAGATAGAAGTTGTAAATAGGTGCTTGAAGACAGCCCAAAGCCACCCGCCAAATATGACTATCCAAGGAGAACTCCAAACCCAGCCAAGTACCATTATTGATCGACGGATCGTGACTCGACAATGACGACCCACTACTAAAGTGCTAATGTAGTGGGTGAACCTACCATCAGAAGATGCCACTGGGGAGAACTATGACGACTTGAAGATCAAATTCCCAAAATTCATGAATCGTCAACCTCGAGGACAAGGCTGATTTGAAGAGAGCGGGTCTGTTAGGACTCTAGCTAGGAGAGTCCTAATTAAGAGGGACATTCATGTAAAATCTACCTAAGCCGACCCCTATTAAAGAAGTGAAGAGGCCGGCTAGGGTTAGAAAGTTGTTTCTTAGAGAAGAATTAGGAGTTGTAAAGGAATAGGAGTCTTAAGTAGAAGTCCTATTATGAGTTGATTAGAAGTAGGAGTCTTGAGTAGGAGACCTATTAGGAGTTAGGGTTTAGAAACCCTATAAATAGCCATGTATTCCTCCTCTTTTGATAAGCAATAGATGAATCTTTTTTGCAGCCTTTGAGCAGCAACTTGGAGGGAGGAACCCCTATAGAGTTCCAAGGAGGCTGATCCCCTAAAGAGATCAACCTCAAGTTTAGAATCTGCAAGGGTTCTAAGACCGATCTTTTGATGCATCGTCCTCTCCTTCGGCGTATTGTCCAATCAGCATGTTGACTTCTTGTAACATCTGATCTCCTTGGTGCAATGTCCAATCTTCTTGGCCCGATTCCTAAATTCACGGACCCAAGCCTTCTGCCGACACGTCGACCGATCCTCCAGCCCGACGTCCAATCTTTTGACATGTTTGCACTAGCCCAATATCTGATTCCTCCTGCTTTAATCGATTTACCTTTTCTGAACGAAGCTAGTCCTACGTCACTTAAATGCACATTAAATCATAAACACTATTAATTAGTTTTGTTATCAAAATCCGAGATTCAACATAAATATATATACATATATACATTTATACATATGTATACACATATATACATATGTATATATGTGTATACATATGTATATATGTGTATACATATGTATATATGTATATACATATACATATGTATTTGTATATACATATATATATATATATATATATATACATACATATACATATATATATACATATGTATATATATATATATGTATACATATATATGTATGTATATATGTATACATATATATGTATGTATATATGTATGTATATATGTATATATATACGTATATACATACATATATACATACATATATATATATATACATATATATGTATATATATATATATATACGTATATATATATGCACATATATATATATGCACATATATATATATATGTATATGTATATATATATGTATATATATATATATATATATATATATATATATATATGTGTGTGTATATATATATATATGTATGTATATATATATATATGTACATATATATATATGTATATATATATATATGTACATATATATATATATATGTACATATATATATGTACATATATATATATATGTACATATATATATATATATACATATATATATATATATATGTACATATATATATATATATACATATATATGTGTATATATGTATATATGTACATATATATATATGTATATATATATATATATGTATATGTACATATATATATATTTATATATAGATATATATATATATATATGTACATGTACATATATATGTATATATATATATATACATATATATGTACATGTATATATATATATACATATACATATATATATACATACATATATATATATATATATATATTTATATACATATTATATATATACATATATATATATACATATATATATACACATATAAATACACGCGCACGCGCGCGCGCGCACACACACACATATATATATATATATATATATATATAATCTCACCTAAAAGCTATTAAGAGGATTTTTAGATACCTAAAAGGAACTCAAAATCTACGATTATTGTATCCAAAATCCAAAAACTTTGAATTAATTGCTTATGCCGATTCAGATTTTGTTGGATGTAGAGTAGATAGAAAAAGCACATCAGGAACATGTCAACTCTTAGGTCATGCACTTGTCTCTTGGTCTTCCAAGAAACAAAACTTGGTTGCATTATCTACAACTAAAGCTAAGTATAGCAGCAGGTGCATGTTGTGCTCAAGTTATATTGATGAAAAATATATTAGAAGATTATGAAATTCACTTGAAAAATATCATTATAAAATGTGACAATACTAATGCAATATGTATAATAAAAAATCTTATTCAACACTTTAGAACTAAACATATTGACATTAGACATCATTTTATTAGAGATCATGTTAATAACCATGATATATCTTTAGAATTTATTGATACAAAACATGAATTAACTGATATTTTTATAAAACCTTTAAATGAGGTATAATTTGATTTTATTAGAAGAGAATTAGGCATGTTAAATCTTTCAAATGCATGAGTTCCTTTTATATATTTTTCGGATCTCTCAATTCTTTTTTCAAAATTGAGTTTTCATTTTATTGAGATCATTTCCTATCACTTTTTTAAAGTTTTATTCATGGATTTTTTATCCTTCATTTGATAATCTTTTCCTATGAATTCTTTTTCTCTCTACTCACGAAAGAAGAGTTATTTTTATTCATGGACTTTTGGTATACTTGATCTTTTATACGATGATCATTTCCTATGAATCCTTCTTCCTTCTATTTACAAGAATAGGGATTTGATTCATGAATTTTTAGTATGCACATTTTGATCTTTTATGTGATGAATCCTTTCTCTTTACAAAAGTAGAAGCTTAATTCATGGACTTTTGGTTCTTATAACTTGATTTTTCTTATGATGAATGAATTCCTCTCTTTTTCTTCTTCATCTTCTTCTTATTTTTATGACAAAAGGAAGAATGAAACTTACTAGCATCTCAAGAAATGCAAAAATGCTAGCTTGCACATCTCAAGAAGAACCAAAAAGTGCTTGTATATCGAAAAAGAAGTGCTAGCTTGCCCATTTCACAAATTTGCTTAACATGGTTATCTTACAAAGTTTTTGCTTGACTTCTCATTTTACAAATTTGCTAGCTTGCATAAATGGGTGTAAAACTTACTTGCATAGTTTAAAATACTTGCATAAATTGTTGAATGATTCTCCTTTTTGTTGATGACAAAGGGGGAGAAATGATGAATGTGTGGAATCATAATGTTGTATTTGGTATCATGCATGAAGTGATAAATGGTTAAAAAATGCTTTAGTACCATGTATGTTATGCCCAAAATGATTGAAAATATGAATGCTTTGATATTATGTTATGCCCAAAATGATTGAAAATATGAATGCTTTGGTATCATGAATGTTAATTTTGTTGAATCTCGGATTTTGATGATGAAGTCAATTGTCATTTGTTATCTAATCCATATGTTGAGATAAATATATAGGATTAACTACGATGGAAGTAAGACATGCAGTAGGAGTTGCGTCGGAGTCAAGACCATGATCACGTTGGGGGTTCGAGAGTTCGACGGAAGTCCGAACGGTCGTCGGAGGTTCTGCGGGAACAAATCCAAGAAGTCCAGGAGCTTGCCAAAGAAGCTCGTTGGAACTCGCCAAGTGGATCGTCGCAAGTCCAGGAGTTGGACGAAAGTCCACCAGAGTATCATCGAGGGTTCGTCAGATGTTCGCCGGAAGTTCGCTGGAAGCTCGCCGGAAGAAGCGATTGACGCACCGGAGCAAGTTGCAGTAAATATCTTAAGAAATATTGTAGTTAGCATGTAGATTAAGCTAGGAATGGGAGGTGATCCCATTAACTTAATCTGGGAGCAATTGGGCCCTTGACAGACCCAAATTGGCCCGAATGGATCAGCCCATTCGGACCTAGATTTCTTGGCCGGTAGTGGCATCGCTTGGGTCGGCGGTGGCACCGCCTAGGAGTTCAGTCTCCTAGGAAAGCTGGGCGATGCAACTGCCCAGGTTAGGTGGTGGCACTTCCTGGGCTCAGTCTCCGAGTGAGACTAGGCGGTGCAACCGCCCCTGTCAGGCGGTGGCACCGCCCAAAGGCTCAGTCTCCGAGCTGCCAGGCGGTTGTACCGCCCCAGTCAGGTGGTAGTACCGCTAGGACCCCAGAAATCTAGAAAATGACATTTTTGAGCTCCAAATTCAAACCATTTTGGGGCCTATATATACCCCATCCTTTCCTGCATGAAAGGCCACCGAAAATCCAATCTTACTCTATGATTTTTAGAGCTCAAAAGTGTTGTAAAGGCTAGAAGTACTCCTCCCTCTTTTCTTCCAAGTTTTGATCTTTCAAGAGAGGAGAGAAAATTCTGTAAGGGTTGTCTCCTAAGCCCGTCAAAAGGAGTGAAACTATAAAATGGTGGTTGGCCTTCGACTATTGAAAGAAGGTCTCTAGTGGATGTCGATGACCTTATCGGAGGAGGAAGCCAAAAGTGGATGTAGGTCAAGATTGACCGAACCACTCTAAATCTTGGTTTGCATTTACTTTCTGTTCTCTATCTTAACTGTAAACTGCCTCCATAGCTTTACTTTAACTGCACTTCGCCTAATCTAAAGCAATTTCTGAATCGGCTTTCATACCAAAATCGTTTTTATCGTACAAACGTCGTATTTCAGTTTGCAATTACATTCTGTTCTCTATCTTAACTGCAAAGTGCCTCTATATCTTTACTTTAACTGCATCTTGCTTGATCATGAGTTAAAGTGATTTCTAAATCGACTTTCTTACTAAAATAGTTTTTATCATACGAACGTTGATTTAAATCGTCAAAAGTTTTCCATTACACTAATTCACCCCCCTCCCCTCTTAGTGGTTGGAAACCAAGAGGGCCACTCTATTACACGTCCACCCATGTTCAATGGGATGGACTACACCTATTGGAAGACCCGAATGAGGATCTTCCTTATTTCAATGGATTTTAAACTTTGGAATCTTGTCGAAAATGGATTTTCGAAGTCTTTTCTTCCAATGATCGATTGGAATGAATTGGAGAAGAAGACTTTTACTCTTAATGCAAAGGCTATGAATGTCTTATTTTGTACGCTTGATAAAAATGAGTTCAATCGTATTTCAGTTTGTGAAACCGCGTTTGATATTTGGCATACACTCGAAGTGACTCACGAAGGCATAAGTAGAGTGAAAGAGTCAAAAATCAATCTTTTGATACATTATTTTAAACTTTTCCGAATGAAACTGAGTGAGACTATTGGCGACATGTACACCCGTTTCACGGATGTCATCAATGGTCTAAAAGGAGTCGGTAAAAGTTTTTCGGATTTTGAGCTTGTAAAGAAGATTCTAAGATCCCTTCCTAAGAGTTGGGACCCTAAAGTCACTGCTATTCAAGAGGCTAAAGATTTAAACAACTTCCCTCTTGAAAAATTAATCGGGTCATTAATGACCTATGAAATGACTTGCAAGGCTCATGAAGAGCAAGAATACATCATTCTAAAGAACAGGAAGGATATGGCACTTAGAACTTTAGATGATCACTTGAGAGAAAACTCAAGTGATGAGGACTGTGAAGATGACTTGGCACTTCTAACAAGGAAATTCAAAAAATTCATTAAGAGAAACAAGCTTAAAAATGACACAAAAAATAAATTTGAACCCAAAAAGGACCAAGTTATTTGCTTCGAGTGCAAAAAGCTGGGACACTACAAAAGTGATTGTCCCCAAGCCAAGAAGAGAACATCAAAGAAGAAGGTGCTCAAAGCAACGTGGGATGACTCAAGTGTGTCCGAAGAAGAGGAGTCCAACACCGAGCAAGTTGCTCATTATGCCCTAATGGCCATCGGAGAGGAGGTAACAAATTTAATTGATGCAGATTTATCATTTGATGAATTATTAAATACCTTCCCTGACTTATTTGATAAATGCAAAACAATTAGTAGAAAATATAAATTGTTAAAAAAGGAGCATGATAGTCTTATTAGTAATTTCGATAAATTAAAAACTGAATATCATGATAGTTTAGCTCCATGTATAAAATGCCATGATATAGAAACTCTCCAAAAAGAGAACTTGCTACTTAAGGACACCTTGAAGAAATTCGAGGTTGGTAGTAAGTCTTTGAACATGATCCTTACAAATAAGAGTTACGTTCCCAAAAGAAGTGGAATCGGATTTGTGAGAAGTCCTCACCAAAATCCAACCACCTTCATAAAAGGTCCTATCTTACATGTTCGGCACCAAAGCAAATGCAACTTTTGTTGCAAACATGGACATAAAATGTATCATTGTCCATTTAAGAAAATTAGCCCGAACAAACTGATTTGGGTTCCTAAAGGAACTATGATAAACTCTATGAAACATAATAAACAATGTAGATCAATTTTTGAGGCACCCAAAAGTAAATGTGTACCTAAAAATTATCATTTCTTGTAGAGACATACACCATCACAAGCTAGGAGCAAGAGATGGTACCTTGATAGTAGATGCTCAAGGCATATGACCGGAGATCCACCTCAATTCTCTAAGCTCACTAGCATAGACGAAAGCTATGTCACCTTCGGAGACAACAACAAGGGTAAAATCATTGGCAAAGGAACCATAAGTAACAAATCCAACTTCTTTATTGAAGATGTTTTATTAGTTGATGGTTTAAAACATAACCTCTTAAGCATTAGTCAATTATGTGATAAAGGATATATCGTCAAATTCGAATCTAATGCTTGCATCATTGAAAACCCACAAAAAAACACATCTATGATTGCATTAAAACAGAATAACATATACACCATTGATATCAATGATCTTTGCAATGAAATGTGTTTCTCGGTTTTGAATGAGGATTCTTGGCTTTGGCATAGGAGATTAGGTCATGCTAGCATGAAACTAATCACTCAAATATCATCCAAAGTACTTGTACGAGAAATTCCTCATATCAAGTTCATCAAAGATAATGTGTGTGATGCTTGTCAATTAGGAAAATAAATTAAGGGTAGTTTCAAATCTAAGAATCAAATAAGCACCTCTAGGCCCTTACAATTAATCCATATGGACTTGTTCGGACCAATCTCTACATCAAGCCTAGGAGGTAGCAAATATGCCTTCGTCATTATAGATGACTATAGTAGATACACATGGACTTATTTCTTGAAACACAAAAATGAATGCCTTAGATATTTCACCAAGTTTTGTAAACTTGTTCAAAATGAAAAGGGTTTTATGATTTCATCAATTCGAAGTGATCACGGTGGTGAATTTCAAAACCATGATTTCGAAGAATTTTGTGAATCTAATGGATACAACCACAACTTCTCTACTCCAATAAATCCTCAATAAAATGGAGTAGTAGAAAGAAAGAATAGAAATTTACAAGAAATGGCAAGAATCATGTTAAATGAACATAGCCTACCCAAATATTTTTGGGCCGAAGCCATAAACACTGCATGCTATATTTTGAATAGAGTTCTAGTAAGACCCTTACTCACCAAAACTCCATATGAGTTATGGAACAATAAAAAACCCAATGTTTTATATTTTAAAGTTTTTGGGTGTAAGTGTTTTATCATTAATGAAAAAGATACCTTAGTAAAATTTGATGCTAAATCCGATGAAGAAATCTTTCTTAGTTATTCTTCAGTTTCTAAAGCTTTTTGTATCTTCAATAAAAGAACTTTAATTATGGAAGAATCCATTTATGTTGTTTTCAATGAGATTTCTGAAATCGAGAAAAATGATTTTGATGATGATGTTAATTTTGATTCTTTGAATTTAAATGAAACCCCTTCTCCAACTAGCAACTTGGATGCATCCACTTCCGAAACATTCTTACCTAAGGATTGGAAGTATGTAGATGCTCATCCTAAGGAGCTAATCCTAGGAGACACATCTAAGGTGGTTCAAACACGTTCTTCTCTTAAAAAATTTTGTGCCAATACCGCTTTTCTCTCCCAAATTGAACCGAAATGTATTGACGAAGCCATGAAAGATGATTCATGGATTATCGCAATGCAAGATGAATTAAATCAATTTAAGAGAAATGAGGTATGGAAACTTGTTCCTAGGCCAAATGACCATTTAGTTATTAGTACTCAATGGGTCTTTAGAAACAAGCAAGATGAATGTGGTATCATGGTTAGAAACAAGGTTAGATTAGTGGCCAAAGGTTTCAACCAAGAAGAAGGTATCGATTACGAAGAAACCTTCGCTCCTATTGCTAGATTAGAAGCCATAAGGATGCTCCTTGTCTATGCTAGTAATAATAATTTTAAGTTGTTTCAAATGGATATTAAAAGCGCTTTTCTTAATGGCTTTATTTCTGAAGAAGTTTATGTTGAACAACCTCTCAGATTTGAAAATAATAGCCTCCCTAATCATGTATTTAAATTAACTAAAGCTCTCTATGGTTTAAAACAAGCCCCAAGGGCTTGGTATGAGAGACTTAGTACTTTTCTTATTGAAAATAATTTTACAAAACGCAAGGTTGATACTACATTATTTATCAAGAATTTTAAAAATAATTTTCTCATTGTTCAGATTTATGTTGATGATATTATCTTCGGTTCTACAAATGAATCTCTTTATGAATCTTTTGTTAAAACCATGAGTCTCGAATTTGAAATGAGTTTGATAGGAGAATTAACATTTTTCTTAGGCTTACAAATTAAGTAACTAAGCAATGACATCTTTATTAGTCAAACTAAATATGCTTTAGATCTACTGAAAATGTTTAATATGGATAGCTCAAAAGCTATTAACACTCCTATGAGCACCTCCACTAAGTTAGAAGTTGATGAAAGTGGAGAAAGCTTCGATCAAAAAACTTATAGGGGAATGATAGGAAGTTTACTTTACCTCACTGCAACTAGACCAGATATCATGTTCAGTGTAGGACTTTATGCTAGGTTTCAATCGAACCCTAAGATATCTCATCTCAAAGCAGTTAAAAGAATACTTAGATATCTTAAAGGTACCATAAATATAGGATTATGGTATCCAAAATCCAAGAATTTTGAGTTAATTGCTTATGCTGATGTGGATTTTGTTGGGTGTAAATTAGATATAAAAAGCACATCAGGAACATGTCAATTTTTGGGACATTCCCTTGTTTCCTGGTCATCTAAGAAACAAAACTCGGTTGCACTATCTGTTGAATCTTGGATTTTGATGATATAATCAATTGGTGGGTTAATTGATCTAATCCATATTATTGAGTTAAGTGTGCAGGATTAACTACGATAACCAGAAAACATAAAGCAAGGATACCGGAGTCGAGCTCGATGGACGTTTAAGAGACCGAAGAATCATCGGAAATGCTCCGGAACCAACCGAGAAGAAATCGGGAACGTGTCGGAAGTTCGCCGAAGAAATCATCGGAGGCTCACGGAGATCACCGAGAAGGCTCGGCTACTCGTTAAAGTCATCATAAAGATTGGGAGCTTGCAAGGAGTCCGTCGGAAGAAGTTCGTCGGAAAGCTCGCCGGAACAAGACTCGACGTTCGCGGTTGAAAACTTGCTTAGGATGTTTTTTTTGTGTTATGTAGTTCACTTGTAATTAGGATTAGGATTAAGAGATAATCCTATATCCTGGTTAGGGGCCAACTGGGCCCAAAGTCAGATTTGGTTTGGGCTAAAATTAAGCCAAACCAATGAATCGGAGAGCCAGGCGGTGGCACCGCCTGGCTGGGCGGTGAAACCGCCCAGCACCCGAGAGCTGGGCGGTGACACCTCCTTGGCTGGGCGGTTGCACCGTCCAGCACCCGAGCGCTGGGCGATGGCACCGCTTGGCTGGGCGGTGGCACCTCCAACACCGGGAACCCTAAGAGAATTCAAATTTTGGAGCCCAAAATTTGAATCCTCTTGAGGCCTATAAATACCCCTCAAATCTCAGTTGAGATTACAACTTTTGAGAAGCATTTTGATTGAGAGAAAAGTCTTTGAAAGTCTTAGCAAGTCTTGTTTTCAATTTGCTAGAGAGTTCTCCTCCTTCTTTCTTATTGAAAATTTGTAAGAGGTTGAACTGCTTGTAAAAGGTTGTAAGAGGGGTGTTTACCCTTCCATCTCAAGAGATTTGCTAGTGGAAGGTGGGAGCCTCATCGAAGAGGGGCATCGCAAGTGGAGTAGGTCATTTGACCGAACCACTCTAAAATCGGCGTAATCTCTGGTTTGCATTTTATTCTTGTCATTTACATTACTGCAAATCTTCTTACTGCTTTAGTTCCTTATTACTCTTGCTGCGCAACTTTAAGAACACGCTTTCAAGTTAAAATTTTCAAGTTCCGTTCTTATCGTACGAAAGATTTTTCTAAAATCGAAGTTTTAATCTGCTGCACTAATTCACCCCCCCCCCCCTGTTAGAACCCTTGCAGATTCTAAACTTGGGGTTGATCTCTTTAGGGGATCGGCCTCCTTGGAACTCTATAGGGGTTCCTCCCTCCAAGTTGCTGCTCAAAGGCTGCAGAAAAGATTCATCTATTGCTTATCAAAAGAGAAGGAATACATGGCTATTTATAGGGCTTCTAAACCCTAACTCCTAATAGGACTCCTACTTAATACTCTTACTTCTAACCAACTCCTAATAGGACTCCTAGTCAAGACTCCTATTCCCTTACAACTCCTAATTCTTCTCTAAGAAAACACCTCCTACATGAATGCCCCTCTTAATTAGGACTCTCTTAGATAGAGTCCTAACAGAATGTCCCTCTCAATTAGGACTCTCCTAGCTAGAGTCCTAACAGTTTTACATGAATGTCCTTCTCAATTAGGACTCTCCAAGCTAGAGTCCTAACAGACCCGCCTTCTTCAAATCAGCCTTGTCCTCGAGGCTGATGATTCGTGAATTCTGGGAATTTGATCTTCAAGTCGTCATAGTTCTCCCAAGTGGCATCTTCTATTGGTAGGTTCGCCCACTGTATTAGCACTTCATTAGTGGGTCGTCGTCGTCGAGTCACGATCCGTCGATCAATAATGGCACTTGGCTGGGTCTGGAGTTCTCTTTGGGTAGTCATATTTGGTGGGTGGCTTTGGGCTATCTCCAAGCATCTATTTAAAACTTCCGTCTAGCTGTTGGTTTGTGGTTGATATGTCGTACTCCTTTTCAATTTAGTACCCTGCATATGGAATAACTTTGTCCAAAATCTGCTCTTGAAGATGCAAGTAGAATTTGTCAGAAGCACAATGCGTCCCTTATAGCATAATTCTTTTGAGTCCTGATTGTAATGAGCCACGGAGCTTGGTGCTTCCTCTAATTTTTTTTGTATCTTACTGGTCTCCGAATCTTCCTGCCATTCCCTCTTAATATCCTCAATGAAGTCGCTGGTTGGAAGTAAAACGACCGAAAATTCAGCTTGCTCAAGTAGCTGCGAAAGCGCATCTGCAACAACATTCTCTTTCCACCTTTTGTAAGTTATTTTATAATCAAATCCAAGAAGTTTTGTTACCCATTTTTGTTGCTGGGAGGAAGATATATTCTGCTCCAAGAGATATTTTAGGCTTTTATGGTCGGTCTTGATTTGAAAGTATTGCCTGATCAAGTACGATCTCCACCTTGTTGCTGCGTGCATAATGGCGAGCATCTCCTTATCATATGTTAACATGTTTTGATAGGGGGGAGACAATGTCTTACTAATGTATACGAGTGGTCGACCATCTTGCATGAGAATGTCTCCCATTCTGTCTCCAGATGCATCGGCCTTAATGATGAAGGGTCGGTAGAAATTTGGTAGTGCTAGCACCGGCATTGTCGTCATAGCTGCCTTAAGTTTGTCGAAGGCAGTAGAGGCTTTGTCCAACCATTGGAAGGTATCATTTTTCAATAGAGAAGTGAGTGGTGCACTGATCTTTCCTTCTTCTGATATGATATGCCCAAGATATTTCACCTTTTGTTGAAGAAAGCAAGAATTTGTAGTGGTCGTTGTTTGTTCGAAAGGCGGTTTTCGGTATGTCTTCTTCGCATACTCGTATTTGATGATACCCGGATCGAAGGTCCAGCTTTGTGAAGATTTATGCTCCCTTTCATCTAGCAATTCATCTACTATTGGAATAGGGTATTTATCCTTGATGGTAATGCCATTGAGAGCTCGGTAATCAATGCATATTCGCCATGTTCCGTCCTTCTTGTGTACAAGTAGCACCAGTGAAGAGTAAGGGCTGCAACTTGGCCGAATAACTCCTGTTTCGAGCATCTCTTTTATAATCCTTTCTATTTCATCCTTCTGGAGATGTGGATACTGATATGGCTGAGTATTTGCTGGAGATTTGCTTGGAAGAATCATTAAACAATGATCATGCCGACGGGTAAGAGGTAGGTTGCATGGTTCTATAAATATATCTGAAAATTCAGCAAGCAAAGGAAGTAGGTTTGAATCGTTAAATTCTATTAGCTCTCCCTTTGTTTGCTGCTCAAGTTGTACCAAGAATCCGCTGCATGCTTTATGCAAAACCTTCTCTATTTGTTGTGTGCAAATCATCGTTACGTCGCCCCCACGTTTCCCGTGCAGTATCACCTGTTTCTCTTTACTGCAAAATTTCATAATTAGTTGCATAAAATTCCAAGAAACATCACCTAATGTCATCAACCATTCAATTTTGAGCATGGTCTTATGATCATCAAGAGGGAGAAGGAAGAAATATGCAATTATCTCTTGGTCCTGCAGTAATAGTTTCTCCTGCGGGCGCCTACGATCACACTTCAAAATCCGTCTGTCGGTGACCTTAACATCAAACCTGCAGCGATTCTCAATAGGTAATGTCATTCAGATAGCAACCTTACTGTTTAGGATATTATTAGTGCTGCCCATGTCGATGAAAACAGTGATCGGTTGTTGTTTGAGAAGGCCTCCAACTTTCCTCGTTTGCGGGTTTGAGTAGCCGGCTAGTGCGTGTACTGTAACGTCAGTCGATTGTGGCTCTTCTTCCACATCTTCTTCTTTATGTTCAATGCTCTCTTCTGGATGTTCAATGACCTCTTCTTCTACTGGTTCAATGATAAAAAGTCTCCCTTTACTACAGCGATGCTCATGGCTCCACGGCTCATCGCAATGCCAACATAACCCCTTCACAAATCGCTCCTGAAGCTCTTCTCTTATCAACCTTTTTGGTGCAAGGACTCGGTCAATAGTAGGGGGGGCTAAGGGCTTCAGTATTGCTGGTTGAGGAGCGACCCTAGTCCTTCGAGCTTCATGGTTCAATTGCTCCTCTTGATGTCGTGCGAAAGAGATGGCTGCCATAAGCGTGTACGGTTGTCGCGCTTTAACTTCTCCTCGGATCTCCGGCTTCAAGCCCTCAATGAAGGTCCTCAATAGCTGTTTTTGAGACCAATCAAGAGTTTGATTAGATAACCTTTCAAACCTGGTTTGGTACTCCTGAATGGTGGAGGTTTGTCGGATCTTTGCTAGTTGTCCGTCAATATTCTCGTAATCGGTTGGTTTGAAGCGGATCAGCAGTCCTTCTTTGAATTGTCGCCATGAAAGAACTCCATAAGTATGTTCAAACCAGTCAAACCACTGTATAGCATCCCCTTCAAGATGTATAGCTGCAATTTTCACCATAGATACATCCGCGGTTTTTTGGTACCGAAAATATCGCTCCGCGCGTAAGATCCAACCAATCGGGTCTCCTTTTTCCCATCTAGGAAAATCCACTCTCATGCATGGATAGTTGGGGTTGGTCATAGAGCTTCCCCTCTCTTGGAAGTCATATCTTTGGGCTTGGTGTGATTGGGCAAAGCTCTCTCCTTGATATGATTTCTTCGGGCTTAGTGGTCGGCCCAATCTGAGTTCGGTAAAGAGCGTCCGAATCTTATCCTCCATTCGCGCCTCCAAGGCTTCGAATTTAGCATTGATTACCTCCTTAGATGCCATAGTATATGCCTCCAAATCTATGATGTTAAGATCTCTCTTTTGTTGTCAGGTTAAAGGCATGTATAGGTTGAGAGAAGTGATGGTCGAAAGGGTTGGTGGGTCAGTGGATGTAAGCTACGATTTAGGCTTGTTTTGTGGCTGTTTTGGGTACAGTTTGAGGGTGTGGTTTGATGGAGTTTTAGGGCTATGGATGAAAGTTTTCGATCTGTGGTAGATGGCAGCAAAGGTTTGATAGAAATCAGTGGAAGTTGCAGCAAGTATGTGCTGTCTTGTAAGAGCAGAATTGTCGTCGAAGAAACAGCGGTTTCTCGACGTAATTTCCACCAAAAACGTGAGAGAATTGAGGAGGGAATTGATAGCAAAATCACAGTTTATATGACAGCAAGGATGACTAATTTAATCAAGAAAATTTCGGCAGTATAACAGCAAGAAAATTGGTGCAAGTTGCGATAGCAGAATTCTCGTCGAAAAATTTCAGCAGTTTACGATGAAAATTTATAGCAACACAAAATCGGTTTTAGAGATGAATTCCTCAATAGATCAATCTTAGATGGAAGCCAAGATGATCTATAAAGTGTATAAGAAATTTCATTCAAAAAAGATTGCAAATAGATGGGTTAAGGCAACAATATACGGCTGAAATTTTCTGCAGCACAGATTTTTAAATATAGCAGATTGGACGTAAAAGATCAGAAGTTTATATTGAGAATTTTTTGATGAAACCAAAGGGAAATCCACTACTAGGAAGTGTCAAAGCTATCATAAAAATTTCGTAGAGATTTGGATAGAAACAACATAGTATCAAGATCAAACAATCAGTGCTATGCGACTGAAATTTTACGGTGCAGATTTTCAAGTATAGCAGATTAGATGTAAAATATCAATAGTTTATATTGAGAATTTTTTGACAAAACCAAAGGGAAATCTGCTGTTAGGATGTGTCAAAGATTTCATAAAATTTTGTGGAGATTTGGATAGAAAAAACATAGTAGCAAGATCAAACAGACAGTGCTATACGGTTGGAATTCTGCAATGTATCTTTCGTCGTAGAGATGAAAACTTTATGACTAAAAGTTTATGCAGCAATATAGGAATAATTTTTTTGGGATTTTCAAATAAAGATAACTAAATTGCAACAGCAGTAAGGTAGAAAACCAGAACCTGTTGCAATTCACGGGGAGATCAAAGGATGATCCGTGGTGGTGGAGATGATGGCGGAATTCGGCGATGATCTTTTAAGCAATTGTGGGAATTACTTTGGACAGTTGTGGAGGGTTGATGGATGGCTGTGGAAGGGCAGCGAGACACCAAGAACGCTGCTCTGATACCAGGTGTTAGAACCCTTGCAGATTCTAAACTTGGGGTTGATCTCTTTAGGGGATCGGCCTCCTTGGAACTCTATAGGGGTTCCTCCCTCCAAGTTGCTGCTCAAAGACTGCAGAAAAGATTCATCTATTGCTTATCAAAAGAGAAGGAATACATGGCTATTTATAGGGCTTCTAAACCCTAACTCCTAATAGGACTCCTACTTAATACTCTTACTTCTAACCAACTCCTAATAGGACTCCTAATCAAGACTCCTATTCCCTTACAACTCCTAATTCTTCTCTAAGAAAACACCTCCTACATGAATGCCCCTCTTAATTAGGACTCTCTTAGATAGAGTCCTAACAGAATGTCCCTCTCAATTAGGACTCTCCTAGCTAGAGTCCTAACAGTTTTACATGAATGTCCTTCTCAATTAGGACTCTCCAAGCTAGAGTCCTAACACCCCCCCCCCTCTTAGTGCCGCTCCGATCCTAACAAGTGGTATCAGAGCAAGGTTATCTCTCATATTTGGTTTAATACCCAAGAGAGATGGCTTACTCCGGAATGCAAGAGGGCCATTCTATTGCACGACCACCTTTGTTTAATGGGTCGGATTACACATATTGGAAGACTCGCATGAGGATCTTCCTCATTTCTATGGACTTTGAGCTTTGGTCTATTGTCGAGAATGGATTTCAAAAATCTTCTCTTCCGATGAGCGAATGGGATGAATCGGAGAAGAAGGTTTTTGCTTTAAATGCAAAGGCTATAAATGCTTTGTTTTGTGCACTAGACAAAAACGAATTTAATCGTGTTTCAATGTGTGATTCGGCTTTTGATATTTGGAGAACTCTTGAGGTCACTCATGAAGGCACTAGCCGAGTGAAAGAGTCCAAAATCAACATCCTTGTGCACTCTTACGAACTTTTCCGAATGAAACCAAGTGAGTCCATCGGAGACATGTACACCCGGTTTACGGATGTCATCAATGGACTCAAAGCTCTTGGTAAAGATTTTACTAACTTTGAACTAGTAACTAAAATCTTAAGATCCCTCCCTAAAAGTTGGGATCCAAAAGTTACGGCCATTCAAGAGGCCAAAGACCTTAAAGCATTCCCTCTTGAAGAACTCATTGGGTCTCTAATGACCTACGAAATGACATGTCAAGCTCATGACGAGCTCGAGAACCCCCTTCCAAAGAACAGGAAGGATATGGCACTCAAATCACAAGAAGACCACTTGAAAGGAACATCAAGTGATGAGGACAGTGACAATGACATTGTACTTTTGACTCAAAAAATTAAAAAATATTTAAGAAAGAACAAATTTAAAAATAATACAAAAAATAAATTTGAACAAAAGAAGGACCAAGTGATTTGCTATGAATGCAAAAAGCCGGGACACTACAAGAACGATTGTCCTCAAGCCAAAAAGAGAACATCAAAGAAGAAGGCGTTCAAGGCAACGTGGGATGATTCAAGCGCATCCGAAGAAGAGGAGTCCAACACCGAGCAAGTTGCTCATTACGCACTAATGGCGTTAGGAGAAGAGGTATGTGATTTATTTAATGAAGATTTATCTTTTGAAGAACTATCTATCGCTTTTCATGAATTATTTGATGAATGTAGAACTGTTAGCAAGAAGTTAAGTATCTTAAAGAAAGAGCATGCTTTGCTACAAGATAAGTTTGATAGTCTTCAAACTCCTCCATGCTCTAAGTGTGAGCACTTAGAAGCAATAAAAAATGAAAATTTGCTTCTTAAGGAAACCTTAAACAAGTTTAAGGTTGGTAGCAAAAGATTAGATATGATCCTTGCACACAAGGGTCACATCGCAAATAGAAATGGAATTGGATTTGTAAAAGGATTACATCAAAATCCTACCACTTTCATAAAAGGACCTACATTACATGTTTCCTCTTATATGAAATGCAACTTTTGTTGCAAATCCGGACATATTGCCTACAAATGCCCATTTAGGAAAATTAGTTCACAAAAATTAATATGGGTTCCTAAAGGAACTATAAAGAATTCAATAATAAATAACAAAGTTAGTGGATCAATTTTTGAGGCACCCAAAATCAAATAGGTACCTAAAAATCATCCTCTTTTGTAGACAAACCCACAAGCTAGGAGCAAGAGATGGCATCTCGATAGTGGATGCTCAAGACATATGACTGGAGATCCATCTCATTTCTCTATACTCACTAGCAAAGAAGAAGGGTATATTACCTTCGGAGACAACAACAAAGGCAAAATCATTGGCAAGGGAACTATTGGTAACAAATTTAATTTTTCCATTGATGATGTCTTACTAGTTGATGGATTGAAACATAATCTCTTGAGTATTAGTCAACTATGCGATAAAGGTTATATCGTTAGATTTGAATCAAATATGTGCATTATTGAAAAACCAAATCATAACATGACTATGATTGCTTTAAAACAAAATAATGTCTATACCATTAATCTTGATGAACTAAGTAATGAAATGTGTTTCTCCGCCGTAAATGATGATGCTTGGCTTTGGCATAGGAGATTAGGCCATGCAAGCATGAAAACAATATCTAAGATCTCATCTCAAGAATTAGTACGAGGAATTCCAAATATAAAGTTTATTAAGGACAAAGTATGCGATGCATGTCAACTAGGAAAACAAATAAAAACAAGCTTCAAACCAAAAAATCAAATTAGCACCACTAGACCATTACAATTGATCCATTTGGACTTATTTGGACCAATTGATACAACAAGTCTAGGTGGAAGCAAATATGCTTTTGTGATTGTGGATGACTACTCTAGATACACTTGGACCTATTTCTTAGCTCACAAAAGTGATTGCTTCAAGTGTTTTTCTAAATTTTGTAAACTCACTCAAAACGAAAAAGGCTTCATGATTTCATCAATTCGGAGTGATCACAGTGGTGAATTTCAAAACCATGACTTTCAAAAGTTTTGCGAAGTTAATGGATACAATCACAACTTCTCAACTCCAAGAAATCCTCAACAAAATGGTGTAGTTGAAAGAAAAAATAGAAACCTACAAGAAATGGCAAGAACTATGTTAAATGAACATAGTTTACCTAAATATTTTTGGGCCGAAGCCGTAAATACGGCTTGCTACATCATGAATAGGGTTCTAATAAGACCATCTCTATCAAAAACTCCCTATGAATTATGGAATAACAAAAAACCAAATATTTCTTATTTTAAAGTTTTCGGTTGTAAATGCTTTATTTTAAATGAAAAGGATGCCTTAGGTAAATTTGATGCTAAATCCGATGAAGGCATCTTTCTTGGCTACTCTTCCGTTTCTAAGGCTTTTCGGTTTTTTAAAAAAAGAACCTTAGTAATAGAAGAGTCTATTCATGTAGTTTTTAATGAAATTTCTGATTTAAAGAAAAATGATTTTGATGATGATCTTGGTTTTGATAATTTGAATTTAAATGAACCCTCTCCTCAAAATAGCCATTTGAATGCATCTTCTTCCGAAATTTCTTTACCAAAAGAATGGAAGTATGTAGATGCTCATCCAAAAGAGCAAATTATAGGAGATACATCAAAAGGGGTTCAAACTCGTTCTTCTTTCAAAAATTTCTGTGCTAACACCGCTTTCCTTTCTCAAATTGAACCTAAATGCATTGACGAAGCCTTAAAAGATGATTTTTGGGTCATTGCAATGCAAGAAGAATTGAACCAATTTGAGAGGAATGAGGTATGGAAGCTTGTTCCTAGACCAAGTGACCACTTAGTCATAGGTACTAAGTGGGTCTTTAGAAACAAGCAAGACGAAAATGGTATCGTGGTTAGAAACAAGGCTAGATTAGTGGCCAAAGGTTTCAACCAAGAAGAAGGTATCGATTACGAAGAAACCTTCGCTCCCGTGGCTCGATTAGAAGCCATAAGGATGCTCCTTGCCTATGCTAGTAGTAATAATTTTAAACTATTTCAAATGGATGTTAAAAGTGCTTTCTTGAATGGTTTTATTTCCGAAGAAGTATATGTCGAACAACCTCCTGGATTTGAAAATTCTCTTCTTCCTAATCATGTATTCAAATTGACTAAGGCCCTCTATGGTTTGAAACAAGCTCCTAGAGCTTGGTATGAAAGGCTTAGTTCCTTTCTTATTTTAAATAATTTTACTAAAGGCAAGGTTGATACTACATTGTTTATTAAACATTTTGAAAATAATTTTCTTATTGTGCAAATTTATGTTGACGATATTATTTTTGGCTCTTCGGATGAATCACTATGTGAATCATTTGCCAAATGTATGAGTCTTGAATTTGAAATGAGTTTAATGGGTGAATTAACTTTCTTTTCGGGATTACAAATCAAACAACTTAGTGATGGTATATTTCTTAACCAATCTAAATATACATTAGAATTGTTAAAACGATTTAACATGGATAATTCAAAAGCAATAAACACCCCTATGAGTACTGCGACTAAGTTAGATATAGATGAAAATGGTGAAAATTTCGATCAAAAAACATATAGGGGAATGATAGGTAGTCTACTCTACCTCACCGCGACTAGACCGGATATTATGTTTAGTGTAGGACTTTGCGCTAGGTTTCAATCTAATCCTAAATTATCTCATCTTAAGAGTGTTAAAAGAATATTTAGGTATCTTAAAGGAACTCCAAATTTAGGATTGTGGTATCCAAAATCTGAAAAATTCGATCTAATAGCTTATGCAGATGCCGATTTTGGCGGATGCAAGATAGATAGAAAAAGTACATCCGGAACTTGCCAATTTTTAGGACATGCACTTGTTTCTTGGACTTCCAAGAAACAAAATTCAGTTGCACTATCTACGGCGGAAGCCGAATACATTACTGCAAGTGCATGTTGTGCACAAGTAATTTGGATGAAAAATACATTAGAAGACTATGGAATTCACTTTGAAAATATTCCCATAAAATGCGATAATACTAGTGCCATATGCCTTACTAAAAATCCAATTCAGCACTCTAGAACTAAGCACATCGACGTTAGGCATCATTTCATACGCGATCATGTCCTTAACAATGATGTTGTTCTAGAATTCATTGACACAAAGCATCAATTAGCAGATATATTTACAAAAGCTTTGAATGAAGACCAATTTGAATTCATCCGAAGGGAATTAGGCATGCTAAATTGTCCCTAAAATGAACTTCACAAAAAGGACTCGTTCTTTTCCCTTCGTTTATGAATTTGAATTCTTCCTTCTTCTTCAATTCAAAATGATCCATTAAAGTATAACTTATGATCTTGAGGGAAGAAGCTAAACAAAAGGAAGGAAGAAAATTTTTTTTTTTTCTTTCCTCTGCGTGATGCCAGCGGTGGCACCGCCAGATCCGGCGGTTGCACCGCCTGGCGCTCGGGCGCCAGGCGGTGACACCGACCGGTTTGGCGGTGACACCGACCGAGTAACCCTTTTAACCCGAGGGGTTAGGGCCGGCGGTGACACCACCCCCAACCCGAAAAAACACTCTCAAAACCCTCTCCCATTCCCTCTAACCCTCATTCTAACTCTTAGAAGCATTGGAGAAGGATTCTTGGTGGTCCAAGCTTTCCATCTCTCAACATAATCTCCATAAGGTAACATTTGAAATCTCTCTTTTTGGTATTCCATTCCCTCTTTTCTTTCCTCTTTTCCTTGCTTATTTTTCACAATTTCATCATCATCTTGTCTAGATTATGGCTCCTAAGAGATCAAAAGGAAAAAGGATTGAAGGAGATTCATTTGACCATGATCTTTTTAGATCAAAAGAGGTAGCCCTTAGCTTTCCAAAATTTGAAACACGATGTGTCCATAAGGGAAAATACGTTGATTTGGATGAACTAGAGGACTTAGAACCCATTAGGTGGTTTGCACACCTAGAAGCTCTACCTCTACTACAAATAGATGAACCAATCTATCCGCGATTAGTTAGATTGTTCTATACCAACCTATATGAGGACAACGATAGCCTAAGCACTTACCTTCTAGGAACACCCGTTAGAATATTTGACAGCACCATTTGTGAGCTAATTGGCATAACTGAAAAAGATAGGGGATGCTATTTTAAAGGTAAATGGGACGTCAAAACAATAGGAGCAACCTATACCGAAGCTGTGAAAACAATTTTTGCAAATCCAAACCTTGACTTCCTACCCAAGAGCTGTGAACACTTATTGCCTTTCAATTCTAAAATTCTTCATCACATTATCACAAGCATCATATTCCCCAAACAATTTCATCTTGACGAAATAAGTCAAATAGAGATAGGAACCATGTATTGGATTATGACCGGTCAGCAAAATTATTTTGGATACTTAATTCGCCAACACATTGAGGATATTATGACTAAAGATACTATATTGCCATATGGGAGGTTAATCACTAGAATTCTTCATGCCTATGACATTTGCATTCCACCCGATGAAGAATCTATTCAAAATGATCGATATAACATAATAAATAAAAACCTACTGAAAAGACTTAGGTGCACTTTTAGCAATGGCATATGGGTTAGGCAGCCTAGAAGGACGGATCCAATTCCTCCACCAATAGAACAACCCGAAACACCAATTCTTATGGGAAATGAATCTCCTCCTCCTAGTCCCTTTGGCGCAGCACCTTCAGCTCTTGTTTCCTCCTCTGAAGATATCATTATGGCGGAGCTATCTCAGATCAAATCACAGCAAGAACAAATTCAGAATCAACAAGTTGAAATTTTGAAGACACTACGACAGATGAATGAAAAAATAGATATCATGTATCAGCACTATGGATTACCTCCTAAGGATTAAATTGATGTATCTTTTTATTTTGTTCTGTTTGCTTTTAACAACAAGTTCAAGTTTGTCATCGATTGAACGATAACTGATCTTTCCTTTTAGATAACTACTGTTTTAATCTGCATAAATGATGATGTCTTTTTGATAAATTATTTTTGGCAAATTTGAATGATGAACTTTGTTAAATGCTAAACCTTTTTCTATGATCATCAATTAGCTGGCTTGTCTCTTTTTGTTGATGACAAAGGGGGAGAAGTGATGACTTACACCATAACGATAGCATGACTTATATGAATTACAAAAGATAGCATGACTTATATGAATTACAAAAACTTGTGTGATATGAATGTCTTATATGTCTTGCAAATCCTTGAAAATATCACAAGATTGATATCATGAAATTTATATTGAAAATTTTTATCTTCTGTCGTAGCAAAATTCGTCCCTTATCATTTAACTTATGATTTTCATCGAAGTTTCGTACTTACTATTGTTTAATGAGGATAACGATAAGTTCTACGATTAGAACTTATCGGGTTATGCTTGAATCCAATGGGATGGAATTCAAGTGTTTTTTATCTTCTCATAATATGGCATATAGATAGGGGGAGTTATGTTTAACTCCGTCATCAATTGATTGTCATCATCAAAAAGGGGGAGATTGTTGAATCTCGGATTTTGATGATATAATCAATTGATGGGTTAATTGATCTAATCCATATTATTGAGTTAAGTGTGCAGGATTAACTACGATAACCAAAAAATATAAAGCAAGGATACCGGAGTCGAGCTCGATGGACGTTTAAGAGACCGAAGAATCATCGGAAATGCTCCGGAACCAACCGAGAAGAAATCGGGAACGTGTCGGAAGTTCGCCGAAGAAATCATCGGAGGCTCGCGGAGATCACCGAGAAGGCTCGGCTACTCGTTAAAGTCATCACAAAGATTGGGAGCTTGCAGGGAGTCCGTCGGAAGAAGTTCGTCGGAAAGCTCGCCGGAACAAGACTCGACGTTCGCGGTTGAAAACTTGCTTAGGATGTTTTTTTTGTGTTATGTAGTTCACTTGTAATTAGGATTAGGATTAAGAGATAATCCTATATCCTGGTTAGGGGCCAACTGGGCCCAAAGTCAGATTTGGTTTGGGCTAAAATTAAGCCAAACCAATGAATCGGAGAGCCAGGCGGTGGCACCGCCTGGCTGGGCGGTGAAACCGCCCAGCACCCGAGAGCTGGGCGGTGACACCTCCTTGGCTGGGCGGTTGCACCGTCCAGCACCCGAGCGCTGGGCGATGGCACCGCTTGGCTGGGCGGTGGCACCTCCATCACCGGGAACCCTAAGAGAATTCAAATTTTGGAGCCCAAAATTTGAATCCTCTTGAGGCCTATAAATACCCCTCAAATCTCAGCTGAGATTACAACTTTTGAGAAGCATTTTGATTGAGAGAAAAGTCTTTGAAAGTCTTAGCAAGTCTTGTTTTCCATTTGCCAGAGAGTTCTCCTCCTTCTTTCTTATTGAAAATTTGTAAGAGGTTGAACTGCTTGTAAAAGGTTGTAAGAGGGGTGTTTACCCTTCCATCTCAAGAGATTTGCTAGTGGAAGGTGGGAGCCTCATCGAAGAGGGGCATCGCAAGTGGAGTAGGTCATTTGACCGAACCACTCTAAAATCGGCGTAATCTCTGGTTTGCATTTTATTCTTGTCATTTACATTACTGCAAATCTTCTTACTGCTTTAGTTCCTTATTACTCTTGCTGCGCAACTTTAAGAATACGCTTTCAAGTTAAACTTTTCAAGTTCCGTTCTTATCGTACGAAAGATTTTTCTAAAATCGAAGTTTTAATCCGCTGCACTAATTCACCCCCCCCCCCCTCTTAGTGCCGCTCCGATCCTAACACTATCAACTACCGAAGTTGAGTATATTGCAGCTAGTGCATGCTGTGCACAAGTTGTGTGGATGAAAAACACCTTAGAAGATTATAAAGTCCATCTTAAAAACATTCCCATTAAATGTGATAATACAAGTGTAATATGTTTAACAAAGAATCCCATTTAACACTTAAAAACAAAGCATATTGATATTAGACATCACTTTATATGAGATCATGTCACTAATCATGATGTAATCATAGAGTTCATTGATACTAAGCATCAACTAGCTGATATTTTTATAAAACCTCTAAGTGAAGAACAATTTAATTTCATTAAAAGAGAATTAGGAATGTTAATATGTCCGAATGCATGAACTTATTAAGATTATTTTTTGGATTTTTTTTTTTAATGATCAAATCACTTAATTGCCATGATGATTTTATGCCTTAATTACATGTTGGAAATTATGTGCTTTGGATACAAAAAATTTTCATGATAATAAGCATATTTTATCTTCATGATTGAATTTGAAAATCTATAGCAAAACCTCATCCGAATGCATGAAAGTGTTAAATTTCATTTTCGGATCTTCTTGATCCTAACAATTGGATTTTCTCGATACATTATTCTCTTCCGGACTTAATAAACATATGTCATATCAAGTTTTGGATTCACATAATTGATTTTTGACATATGGAATCAACTAGCAAATGCATCTCTCATAGACTTATCATGTGAAAAATATATTTCGAGAAATGGATTTGACGATTCCTTCTTATATCTTTTGAGAAATAATTTTACGTGCAAAGATTTGATTCACACACATATCTTGATTCTTATAAAAATAAAGCATACTTTAATATCTTATCAATTTTCACTTCATTCGAGTAAGCTCACAAATGGCTTTCCTCCTTCATGCAAAAAGATAATAACAAATAAAGAGGAAGAAGTAATGAAAGTCATCTCTATGTCATGTTTTCCTTGAGATGTTTGTATAATTGGTATCCTATCACTCATTATTAAAAAATGACATAAACCTAGTTAAAATTTACTAATATCATTCTCATTTTTGTTGATGACAAAGGGGGAGAAATATATGAATTGATACTATGAGTGCCATATTTGAATGAGAAATATATGAATTGATACTATGAGTGTCATATTTGAATTTAATGCTATATAAATTGATGCTACGAGTGCCATATTTAAATTTGAATTATGTTAAGATATCAAAATATTGAATCGAAATATATGATAAATTGGTGATAGAATTGCTATGATTGCCATATTTGCACTATGCCATATTTGCACTATGTTAAGATATCTAGAGCATACATCGCAATTCTACAAATTGATATCTTGTTATGTGATGAAATACTATGATTGCTAAACACTTGAAACACTTGTATTATATTAAGATATCAAGAACTTACATCGCAGTTTTACATGTTGATATCTTACCATATGATGAATTGCTACGATTGCTATCTTTCACATTTGAAATGTAAAACCTAAAAATGGATGTCAAGCCTTGACATCATTTTCAGAGAAATACATCATGATAGAAATCATGATGGGAGCATTGATAAGGTTAAACGATCTTAACTTATCAATATGTCTCTTGAATTCAAAAGCTTTGAATTCAAGAATGACTTATCTCAAGTATGGCATATAGATAGGGGGAGTTAAGGTTAACTCCGTTATCAATTGATTATCATCATCAAAAAGGGGGAGATTGTTGAATCTCGGATTTTGATGATGAAGTCAATTGTCATTTGTTATCTAATCCATATATTGAGATAAGTGTGTAGGATTAACTACGATGGAATTAAGACATGCAGCAGGAGTTGCGCCGGAGTCAAGACCATGATCACATTGGGGGTTTGAGAGTTCGACGGAAGTCCGGACGGTCGTCGGAGGTTCTACGGGAACAAATCCGAGAAGTCCATAAGCTTGCCAAAGAAGCTCATTGGAACTCTCCAAGTGGATCGTCGCAAGTCCAGGAGTTGGCCGGAAGTCCGCCGGAGCATCGCCGAGGGTTCATCGGATGTTCGCCGGAAGTTCGTCGGAAGCTCGTCGGAAGAAGCGATTGATGCACCGGAGCAAGTTTTAGTAAATGTCTTAAGAAATATAGTAGTTAGCATGTAGATTAAGCTAGGAATGGGAGGTGATCCCATTAACTTAATCTGGGGGCAATTGGGCCCTCGACAGACCCAAATTGGGCCGAATGGATCAGCCCATTTGGACCCAGATTTCCTGGTCGGTGGTGGCACCGCTTGGGTCGGTAGTGGCACCGCCCAAGAGCTCAGTCTCCTAGGAAAGTTGGGCGGTGCAACCGCCTAGGTCAGGCGGTGGCACCTCCTAGGCTCAGTCTCCGAGCGAGTCTGGGCGGTGCAACCACCCCTGTCAGGCGGTGGCACCTCCTAGAGGCTCAGTCTCCGAGCTGCCAAGCGGTTGTACCACCCTAGTCAGGTGGTAGTACCGCCAGGACCCCGGAAATCCGGGAAATGACATTTTTGAGCTCCAAATTCAAACCAGTTTGGGGCCTATATATACTCCACCCTTTTCTGCATGAAAGGGCACCAAAAATCCAATCTTACTTTATGATTTTTAGAGCTCAAAAGTGTTGTAAAGGCTAGAAGTTCTCCTCCCTCTTTTCTTCCAAGTTTTGATCTTTCAAGAGAGGAGAGAAAATTTTGTAAGGGTTGTCTCCTAAGCCCGTCAAAAGGAGTGAAACTGTAAAAGGGTGGTTGGCCTTTACCTTTTGAAGGAAAGCCTCTAGTGAACGTTGGTGACCTCATCGGAGGAGAAAGCCAAAAGTGGATGTAGGTCAAGATTGACCGAACCACTCTAAATCTCGGTTTGCATTTACTTTATGTTCTCTATCTTAACTGCAAACTGACTCCATAGCTTTACTTTAACTGCACTTCACCTAATCTAAGTTAAAGCAATTTTCGAATCGGCTTTCATACCGAAATCGCTTTTATCGTACAAACGTCGTATTTCGGTTTGCAATTACATTTTGTTCTCTATCTTAACTGCAAACTGCCTCTATATCTTTACTTTAACTGCATCTCGCTTGATCATGAGTTAAAGTGATTTCCAAATTAGCTTTCTTATCGAAATCATTTTTATCGTACGAACGTCATTTTAAATCTTCAAAAGTTTTCCGTTGTACTAATTCATCCCCCCCCCCCCCCCCCCCTCTTAGTGCTTTTGATTCTAACAAATTTTGGTTTCATGCATGAAGTGATGAATACTTTAGTATCATGTAGGTTATTCCTAAAGTAATATTGATTTGTTATGAAGTGATGAAATTGAGCATTTATACTTTGATGACTTGGAACTATGATAATGCACAATGTATGAAATTTTGATATATTGCATTGATCGAAATTGTTTCACTTGAATTCAAAGGTTATGATTCCTTTTGAATTCAAGTTTCCCTTATTTCAATATGGCATATAGATAAGGGGAGTTAAGATTAACTTCGTCATCAATTAGTTGTCATCATCAAAAAGATAAAAATTGTTAAATCTCAAATTTTGATGATAAAATCAATTGATGAATTAATGATCTAATCCATGTGTTGAGATAAGTGATGCAGGACTAACTACGATCGTGAGATAGGCAAAATGATTAAAGAAGAATCCAATGTCAGGCCGGAGTCAATAATCGAGCATTGGGCGGGATGAATCGGGTAATGCACTGAAGGATCGGACGATGCAGTGAAAGCTCGCTGGAAGTTCGCTGGGAGTTCATCGAAAGCTCGTTAGAAGATCGCTGAGAGTTCACCGAGAGTTCGGTTGAATAATTAACATGTTGAACAACTTAGATTTCGTGTATCGTAAATTATTTTAGCCTTAATTATCATAGTTAGGACTTTAATTTGAGTTAATTTTGGAAAAAAAATCCTACTAACTTAATTAGGGGTCAACTGAGCCCTAAACAGGGCTGAATTGGTTAGCACTTTCTTATTACTCTTCATTACTGTTGTTGTTTTCTACCTTAATTGATTATCACTTTTTTTCCAAGTCAAACACACTTTCAATATCTTTTTCGATATATATATATATATATATCACTTAGTTATTTAATTTACAACCCTAAAAAAAAAGTTAATTCACCCATTAAGCTCATTTCGAATTCTTAGCTTATACTTTTGGCAAAATATTCACATAAAGGCTCATTCATAGAACCAAAAATAATATCATCAATATAAATTTGAACTATAAAAAAATTATTTTAAAAATATTTAATAAATAATGTGGTATCAACCTTGCATTTTAAAAAAGTATTCTTAATCAGAAAGGAACTAAGTCTCTTATACCAAGCCCTTAAGGCTTACTTTAAACTATAGAGAGCCTTAGACAACTTAAAAACATGATTCGGAAAAATAGTATTCTCAAATCCGAGTGGTTGTTAACATAAACTTCTTCAGAAATGAAGCGATTAAGAAAAGCACTTTTAATATCCATTTGAAATAACTTCAAATTATTATAACTAGCATAAGCAAGGAGAATCCTTATGGCTTCAAGTCTAGCCACAGCGAGAGAAGGTTTCTTCATAATCGATACCTTCTTCTTAGTTAAAACCTTTGGCCACTAATCTAGCCTTGTTTCTAACCACGATACCAAGTTCATCTTACTTGTTTCTAAATACCCATTTAGTACTAATTAGTAAATGGTCACTAGGTCTAGGAATAAGCTTTCATATCTCATTTCTCTCAAATTGATTTAACTCCTCTTTTAGGGCTTCATCAATGTATTTTGGTTCAATTTGAGATAAAAAGGCTGCATTCGCACAAAAAATTTTGAAAGAAAAACAAGTTTGAACACTTTTTGATATGTCTCTTGCTAGTCATAGGTGCCCTGTAAGTCAATCACGTGACTGATAACACGTGTGACATGATACACATTCTTTTTTCTCATTATATTATTTAGCATTTTATCACTTTATATTGTTTGTTGCATATATGCACATATATATTATTTATGTCTATGGATCTATGCAATAGGAATCAGATCATGATGAGATCACGATAATGAAACCGATTCACCTTTAAACACATATCCTAAATAATCCCAGTCATAGGTTACTCGAGAGGGACATTAAGATAACTAGACAGACTGGTGTACTATATACTTGTATATATGATGGAGGTGGTTGGTCTCATAGCTGTGTTGAATCTCGGATTTTGATGATAAAATCAATTGATGGGTTAATTGATCTAATCCATATTATTGAGTTAAGTGTGCAGGATTAACTATGATAACCAGAAAACACAAAGCAAGAATACCGGAGTCAAGTTCGATGGACGTTTAAGAGTCCGAAGAATCGTCGGAGATGCTGTCGGAACCAACCAAGAAGAAATCGGGAATCTATCGGAATTTTCGGAAGTTCACCGAAGAGATCGTCGGAGGTTCACGGAGATCACCGAGAAGGCTCAGCTACTCGTTAAAGTCATCACAAGATCGGGAGCTTGTAGGGAGTCCGTCGGAGGAAGTTCGTCGGAAAGCTCGCCGGAACAAGACTCGACGTTCGCGGTTGAAAACTTGCTTAGGATGTTTTTTTTGTTATGTAGTTCACTTGTAATTAGGATTAGGATTAAGAGATAATCCTATATCCTGGTTAGGGGCCAATTGGGCCCAAAATTAGTTTTGGTTTGGGCTAAATTTAAGCCCAACTAGTGAACCTGGAGAGCTAGGCGGTGGCACCGCCTGGCTGGGCGGTGGCATCACCCAACACCCGAGAGCTGGGCGATGGCACCTCTTGGCTGGGCAGTGACACCGCTAGTCCACTATCAGTGTCTGACAATGACAGGCGATGGCACCGCCACTGACAGGCGGTGGCACCGCCAGCATCGGGAATCAAAGAGGATTCAAATTTTGGAGCCCAAATTTGAATCCTCTTGAGGCCTATAAATACCCCTCAAATCTCAGCTGAGATTATAACTTTTTGAGAAGCAATTGATTGAGAGAAATGTCTTAGAAAAGTCCTAGCTAGTCTTGTTTTCAATTTGCTAGTGTTCACCTCCTTCTTTCTTGCTGAAAATCTATAAGAGAGTGAACCGTTTGTAAAGAAAGTTGTAAGAGGGGTATTTACCCTTCCCTTTCAAGAGATTTGCTAGTGGAAGGTGGGAGCCTCATCGAAGAGGGGCCTCACAAGTGGATGTAGGTCATTTGACCGAACCACTTTAAAATCGACGTAATCTCTGGTTTGCATTTCATTACTGCTATTTACATTACTGCAAACCTTCTTACTTGCTTTATTTCCTCATTACCTTTGCTGCACAACTTTGCGAATACGCTTTCAAGTTAAGCACTTCCGAGTTTGATTTTTATCATACGAAAGATTTGTCAAAACCGACGTTTTAATCTGCTGCACTAATTCACCCCCTCCCCCCCTCTTAGTGTCGCTCCGATCCTAACAATTGGTATCAGAGCTAGGCTCACTCTCATATTTGGTTTGATACCCAAGAGAGATGGCTTACTCCGGCATACATGAGGGTCATTCTATCACACGTCCACCCTTGTTTAATGGGTCGGATTATACTTATTGGAAGACTCGCATGAGGATCTTCCTCATTTTCATGGATTTCGAGCTTTGGACTATTGTTGAAAACTGATTTAAAAAATCTTCTCTTCCGATGAGCGAATGGAATGAATCGGAGAAGAAGGTTTTTGCTTTAAACGCAAAGGCTATGAATGCCTTGTTTTGTGCACTAGACAAAAATGAATTTAATAGTGTTTCAATTTGTGATTCGGCTTTTGATATTTGGAGAACTCTTGAGGTCACTCATGAAGGCACTAGCCGAGTGAAAGAGTCCAAAATCAACATCCTTGTGCACTCTTACGAACTTTTCCGAATGAAACCAAGTGAGTCCATCGGAGACATGTACACCTGGTTCACGGATGTCATCAATGGACTCAAAGCTCTTGGTAAAGATTTTACTAACTTTGAACTAGTAACTAAAATATTAAGATCCCTCCCTAAAAGTTGGGATCCAAAAGTTACGGCAATTCAAGAGGCTAAAGACCTTAAAACATTCCCTCTTGAAGAACTTATTGGGTCTCTATTGACCTACGAAATGACATGTCAAGCTCATGACGAACTCGAGAACCCCCTTCCAAAGAACAGGAAGGATATGGCACTCACATCACAAGAAGACCACTTGAAAGGAACATCAAGTGATGAGGACAGTGACAATGACATTGCACTTTTGACTCAAAAATTTTAAAAATATTTAAGAAAGAACAAATTTAAAAATAATACAAAAAATAAATTCGAACACAAGAAGGACCAAGTGATTTGCTATGAGTGCAAAAAACTGGGACACTACAAGAACGATTGTCCTCAAGCCAAAAAGAGAACATCAAAGAAGAAGGCGCTCAAGGCAACGTGGGATGATTCAAGCGCGTCCGAAGAAGAGGAGTCCAACACCGAGCAAGTTGCTCATTATGCCCTAATGGCCATCGGAGAAGAGGTAACAGATTTAATTGATGCAAATTTACCTTATCATGAATTATTAAATGCTTTCCATGAGTTATTTGATGAATGTAAGACAATTAATAGAAAATACTAATTGCTAAAAAAGGAGCATGATAGTCTCACTTGTGATATCGATAAATTAAAAACTAAATATCATGATAGTTTAGCTCCATGTATAAAATGTCATGATCTAGAATCTCTCCAAAAGGAGAACTTGCTACTTAAGGACACCTTGAAGAAATTCGAGGTTGGTAGCAAATCTTTGAACATTATTCTTACAAATAAGGGTCACGTTCCTAAAAGAAGTAGAATCGGATTTGTGAGAAGTCCTCACCAAAATCCAACCACCTTCATTAAAGGCCCCGTCTTACATGTTCGGCACCAAAGCAATTGCAACTTTTGTTGCAAATATGGACATAACACTTATAAATGTCCATTCAAGAAAATTAGTCCGAACAAACTAATTTGGGTTCCTAAAGGAACCATGATCAATTCTATGCAATATGATGAACAAATTAAATCAGTTTTTAAGGCACCCAAAAGAAAATGGGTACCTAAAAATAATCCCTTCTTGTAGAAACATACACCATCACAAGCTAGGAGCAAGAGATGGTATCTAGATAGTGGATGCTCAAGACATATGACTAGAGATCCATCTCATTTCTCTATGCTCACTAGCAAAGAAGAAGGGTACGTCAGCTTCGGAGATAACAACCAAGGCAAAATCATTGGCAAGGGAACCATAGGTAACAAATTAAAATTTTCTATTGATAATGTCTTACTAGTTGATGGATTGAAACATAATCTCTTGAGTGTTAGTCAATTATGCGATAAAGGTTATATCGTTAGGTTTGAATCAAATGTATGTATTATTGAAAAACCAAACCATAACATAACTATGATTGCATTAAAATAAAATAATATCTACACCATCAACCTTGATGAACTGAGTAATGAAATGTGCTTCTCCACTTTAAATGATGATGCTTGGCTTTGGCATAGGAGACTAGGCCATGCAAGCATGAAACTAATATCTAAGATCTCATCTAGAGAATTAGTGCGAGGAATTCCAAATATAAAGTTTATTAAGGATAAAGTATGCGATGCATGTCAACTAGGTAAACAAATAAAAACTAGTTTCAAACCAAAAACTCAAATTAGCACCACTAGACCATTACAATTGATTCATTTGGACTTATTTGGACCAATTCACACGACAAGTCTAGGAGGAAGCAAATATGCGTTTGTAATTATGGATGACTATACGAGATACACTTGGACCTATTTCTTAGCTCACAAAAGTGATTGTTTCAAGTGTTTCTCTAAATTTTGTAAACTCACTCAAAACGAAAAAGGTTTCATGATTTCATCAATTCGGAGTGATCACGGTGGCGAATTTCAAAATCGTGACTTTCAAAATTTTTGTGAAGTTAATGGATACAATCACAACTTCTCCACTCCGAGGAATCCCCAACAAAATGGAGTAGTTGAAAGAAAAAATAGAAACCTACAAGAAATGGCAAGAACGATGTTAAATGAACATAGTCTACTCCATAACAAAAAACCAAATATTTCCTATTTTAAAGTTTTCGATTGTAAATGCTTTATTTTGAATGAAAGGGATGCCTTAGGAAAATTTGATGTTAAATCCGATGAAGGTATCTTTCTTGGTTACTCTTTTGTTTCTAAGGCTTTTCGGGTTTTTAACAAAAGAACCTTAGTAATAAAAGAGTCTATTCATGTAGTTTTTAATGAAATTTCTAATTTAAAGAAAAATGATTTTGATGATGATCTTGGTTTTGATAATTTGAATTTAAATGAACCCCCTCCTCAAAATAGCAACTTGGATGCACCTTCTTCCGAAATTTCCTTACCCAAGGAATGGAAGTATATAGATGCTCATCCAAAAGAGCTAATTATAGGAGATACATCAAAAGGGGTTCAAACTTGTTCCTCTTTCAAGAATTTTTGTGCTAACGCCGCCTTCCTTTCTCAAATCGAACCTAAATGCATTGACGAGGCCATCAAAGATGATTTTTGGGTTATTGCAATGCAAGAGGAATTGAATCAATTTGAGAGGAATAAGGTATGGAAGCTTGTTCCTAGACCTAGTGACCATTTATTCATTGGTACTAAATGGGTCTTTAGAAACAAGCAAGACGAAAATGGTATTGTGGTTAGAAACAAGGCTAGATTAGTGGCCAAAGGTTTCAACCAAGAAGAAGGTATCGATTAGGAAGAAACCTTCGCTCCCGTGGCTCGATTAGAAGTCATAAGGATGCTCCTTGCCTATGCTAGTAGTAATAATTTTAAACTATTTCAAATGGACGTCAAAAGTTCTTTCTTGAATGGTTTTATTTCCGAAGAAGTATATGTCGAACAACCTCCCGAATTTGAAAATTCTCTTCTTCCTAATCATGTATTCAAATTGACTAAGACTCTCTATGGCTTGAAACAAGCTCCTAGAGCTTGGTATGAAAGGCTTAGTTCCTTTCTTATTTTAAATAATTTTACCAAAGGCAAGGTTGATACTACATTGTTTATTAAATATTTTGAAAATAATTTTCTTATTGTGCAAATTTATGTTGACGATATTATTTTTGGCTCTTCGGATGAATCACAATGTGAATCATTTGCCAAATGTATGAGTCATGAATTTGAAATGAGTTTAATGGGTGAATTAACTTTCTTTTTAGGATTACAAATCAAACAACTTAGTGATGGTATATTTCTTAACCAATCCAAATATACATTAGAATTGTTAAAACGATTTAACATGGATAATTCAAAAGCAATAAACACCCCTATGAGTACTGCGACTAAGTTAGATATGGATGAAAATAGTGAAAATTTTGATCAAAAAACATATAGGGGAATGATAGGTAGTCTACTCTACCTCACCACGACTAGACCAGATATTATGTTTAGTGTAGGACTTTGCGCTAGGTTTCAATCTAATCCTAAATTATCTCATCTTAAGAGTGTTAAAAGAATATTTAGGTATCTTAAAGGAACTCCAAATTTAGGATTGTGGTATCCAAAATCTAAAAAATTCGATCTAATAGCTTATGCAGATGCCGATTTTGGCAGATGCGGGATAGATAGAAAAAGTACATCCGGAACATGCCAATTTTTAGGACATGCACTTGTTTCTTGGACTTCCAAGAAACAAAATTCAGTTGCACTATCTACGGCGGAAGCCGAATACATTGCTGCAAGTGCATGTTGTGCACAAGTTATTTGGATGAAAAATATATTATAAGACTATGGAATTCACTTTAAAAATATTCCCATAAAATGTGATAATACTAGTGCCATATGTCTTACTAAAAATCCAATTCAGCACTCTAGAACTAAGCACATCGATGTTAGGCATCATTTCATACGCGATCATATCCTTAACAATGATGTTGTTCTAGAATTCATTGACACAAAGCATCAATTAGCATATATATTTACAAAAGCTTTGAATGAAGACCAATTTGAATTCATTAGAAGGGAATTAGGTATGTTAAATTGTCCCTAAGAATAAACTTGTTTGAATGGATTTTTTGTAAAGTTTTTCATCCTCTCTCCGTTCCTCGATGAATTTGATCCTTCTCTTTTGATTCTAAATGACATGTTAAATTACCTTATTCTATCTTGAGTCAAACACCTCTACAAATATATATATATATATATATATATATATATATATATATATATATATATATATATATATATATATATATATATATATATATATATATATATATATATATATATATATATATAATTCAGCACGCCAGCGGTGGCACCGCCAGAACCGGCGGTAGCACCGCCTGAGCGCTCGGGCGCCAGGCGGTGGCACTGCCCGAGACACCCTATAAATCCCAAATGGTTAGGGCCGACGGTGACACCGCCCCCAACCCGAGGAAGCCTTGCTCCAACTCTCCCAAACTCTCTCAATCCCTCATTCTAACCTCTATAAACCTTGGAGAGGGATTCTTATTGGTCCAAGCTCTCCATCCTCCAAGAAACACTCCATAAGGTAAAATCCTTTGTTCCCTTTCTTCTTGTTTTACCTACTCATTACAATTTCATATTTTCCTTTTCATCTTGTCTAGAAAATGGCTCCTAAGAGATCAAAAGGGAAAAGGATTGAAGGAGATTCATATGACCACGATCTTTTTAGATTCAAAGAAGAAGCCCTTAGGTTTCCAAAATTTGAAACAAGATATATCCATAAGGGTAAACACGTTGATCTCGATGAACTAGGAGACTTAGAACCCATTAGGTGGTTTGCTCATCTAGAGGCCCTACCTCTCCTACAAATAGATGAACCAATTTATCCTAGGATAGTTAGGCTCTTTTATGCAAACCTATGGGTAGATAACGATAGCCTAAGTACTTACCTTTTAGGAACACAAATTAGGATTTCTGATCATACTATTTGTGAACTAATTGGAATCACTGAAAAAGATAGGGGTTGCTATTTTAGAGGTAAATGGGATGTTAATATAATAGGAGCAACTTACACCGAAGCTGTCAAAACCATTTTTGCAAACTCGGACCTCGGAATAATACCCAAGAGTTGCGAACACTTACTACCTTTTAACTCTAAGATTCTTCATCATATCATAACAAGCATACTATTCCCTAAGCAATATCATCTTGATGAAATGAGTCTAATAGAGATAAGCACCATGTATTGGATTATGACTGGTCAACATAACTGTTTTGGATACTCAATACGGCAACACATGTAGGATATTACAGCTAAAGATACTATGTTGCCATATGGGGGGTTAATCACTAGATTTCTTCATGCCTATGACATTTGCATCCCACCCGATGAAGAAACAATTCAAAGTGATAGATATAACATCATCAATAAAAATCTACTAAAGAGACTTAGGTGCACATTTAACAATGGAATATGGGTAAGGCAACCTAGGAGAACTGATACTATTCCCCCACCAGTAGAACAACCAGAAACACCAATTTTTAGGGGAAATGAATCTCCTCCTCCTAGTCCCTTTGGTGCAGCACCTTCAGGTCCTGTTTCATCCTCTGAAGGACTCATTATAGCAGAACTGTCTCAGATCAAATTCCAATAAGACCAACTCAAATCGCAGCAAGAACAAATTCAACTCCAGCAAATTGAAATTTTGAAGGAACTACGACAACTAAATCAAAAAATATATGTTATGTATCAGCACTATGCATTACCTCCTAAGGATTGATGTATCTTTTTATTCTGTTCTGTTTACTCTTAATATCAAGTTCGAAGCTGGTCATCTTTTGAACGAAAACTGAACCTTCTTTTTACATGTAATTTTAAAATTCTGGATATATGCTTTTGGATGAATGCTGATTTTTCCTTTAAGATGAACTCTGCGTAAATATTTTAGCGTACTTAATTTTGGATGATGAATTTTTGTATGATCAATGCTGAATTCCTGATATTATAATCACAAGTTATATGCTTCAAGTCTCATTCCCTTTTTTGTTGATGACAAAGGGGGAGAAGTGATGACTAAATGATGACTTATACCATTTCGATAGCATGACTTAATGAAAATGTCTTATGCGTATCGTTAACATGACTTATATGAATTACAAAAGCTTGTGTGATATGAATGTCTTATATGCCTTGCAAAATCTTTGAGAATATCGCAAGATTGATTGATCATATTGAAAGCATGCCTTACACTTATATCATGAAATTCATGTTGAAAATCTTTATCTCCTGTCGTAGTAAAAATTGTCTCTTATTATTCAACTTGAAAATGATTTTCATCGAAGTTTCGTACTTACTATTGCTTAATGAGAATAACGATAAGTTCTACGGTTAGAACTTATCGATTTATGCTTGAATTCAATGGGATGGAATTCAAGTGTTTTTATCTTCTCATAATATGGCATATAGATAGGGGGAGTTATGTTTAACTCCGTCATCAATTGATTGTCATCATCAAAAAGGGGGAGATTGTTGAATCTCGGATTTTGATGATAAAATCAATTGATGGGTTAATTGATCTAATCCATATTATTGAGTTAAGTGTGCAGGATTAACTACGATAACCAGAAAACACAAAGCAAGAATACTGGAGTCAAGTTCGATGGACGTTTAAGAGTCCGAAGAATCGTCGGAGATGTTGCCGGAACCAACCGAGAAGAAATCGGGAATCTATTGGAATTTTCGGAAGTTCGCCGAAGAGATCGTCGGAGGTTCACGGAGATCACCGAGAAGGCTCGGCTACTCGTTAAAGTCATCACAAGATCGGGAGCTTGCAGGGAGTCCGTCGGAGGAAGTTTGTCGGAAAGCTCGCCGGAACAAGACTTGATGTTCGCGGTTGAAAACTTGCTTAGGATGTTTTTTTTGTTATGTAGTTCACTTGTAATTAGGATTAGGATTAAGAGATAATCCTATATCCTGGTTAGGGGCCAACTGGGCCCAAAATTAGTTTTGGTTTGGGCTAAATTTAAGCCCAACCAGTGAACCTAGAGAGCTAGGCTGTGGCACCGCCTGGTTGGGCGGTGGCACCTCTTGGCTGGGCGGTGACACCGCCAGTCCACTGTCAGTGTCTGACAGTGACAGGCGATGCACCGCCACTGACAGGCAGTGGCATCGCCAGCATCGGGAATCAAAGAGGATTCAAATTTTGGAGCCCAAATTTGAATCCTCTTGAGGCCTATAAATACCCCTCAAATCTCAGCTGAGATTACAACTTTTTGAGAAGCAATTGATTGAGAGAAAGGTCTTAGAAAAGTCCTAGCTAGTCTTGTTTTCAATTTGCTAGTGTTCACCTCCTTCTTTCTTGCTGAAAATCTGTAAGAGAGTGAACCGTTTGTAAAGAAAGTTGTAAGAGGGGTATTTACCCTTCCCTTTCAAGAGATTTGCTAGTGGAAGGTGGGAGCCTCATCGAAGAGGGGCCTCGCAAGTGGATGTAGGTCATTTGACCGAACCACTTTAAAATCAGCGTAATCTCTGGTTGCATTTCATTACTGCTATTTACATTACTGCAAACCTTCTTACTTGCTTTATTTCCTCATTACCTTTGCTGCACTACTTTGCGAATATGCTTTCAAGTTAAGCACTTCCGAGTTCGATTTTTATCGTACGAAAGATTTATCAAAACCGACGTTTTAATCCACTGCACTAATTCACCCCCCCCCCCCCCCCCTCTTAGTGTCGCTCCGATCCTAACAAGCTGCTCATATGGGGATACTAGGGATATAATGCATGTGCTCATTGGAGAATAAGTTCACTGATTGATTCGCTCATTGAATGCTGGATGGTTGATGATGCCTTATTATCATACAGTGAATCCGTAGTCCTAGTGGTGGATTTGGTCCTTAGACTTGAGACACAAAGGATGTCCTATATGAGTACTCCACTCTTTGATACCAGACTTATAAGTCTAGAGATATCAAATCTAGCACAACTAGTCATCGGGAATGGTAGCCAACCTTACGAGGGCTATTGAGTGTCGATTGAGGATCATCTACTTTCAGTGTCATGAGAGGAATATCCCATGTGATTTTGCTCAAACAAATCTCTAATTAAGATCATTCGGATTGAAAGAGAAAGAGTTCTCTGAGAGAATCCGATTAGAGCGAGACTCAAGTAGAAACTGTATGGATCTGACAGGACCATGTTCGGTATACGGTCTTTGGGAACTACGATGTAGTGGCCTAGTACGTCCATAGTCGATGGGTCGAGTGAATTATTATGGAGATAATAATTCACTGAGCTAGAAGGAGTTCTTACAGGTATGACTCACGGTCGGCTCAATATTAGGCCTAGAGGGTCATACACATATGGTAGGCATTGCGACAAGTAGAGGTTCGGATATGATATATCCTTCGGAGCCCCTATCTTATTGGATATCCAATTAGCCCTTGAATTATTGAATCCTATAGATGAGATCCAATAAGAGCCAATGAGAGATTATTATATAGAGATCCACTAATCTAAGAGGCTTGGGTAGTTGGTTGTGTTGAATCTCGGATTTTGATGATGAAGTCAATTGTCATTTGTTGTCTAATCAATGTGTTGAGATAAGTGTGCAGGATTAACTACGATGAAAGTTAGACAAGCAGCAGGAGTTGCGCCGGAGTCAAGTTCATGATCACATTGGGAGTTCGAGAGTTCGACGGAAGTTCAGACGGTCGTCGGAGGTTCTGCGAGAACAGATCCGAGAAGTCCAGAAGCTTGCCAAGCGAAGCTCGTCGGAACTTGCCAAGTGGATCGTCGCAAAGTCCAGGAGTTTGCCGGAAGTCCGCAGGAGCATCACCGAGGGTTCATCGGATTGTTAGGATCGAGAGCACTAAGAGGGGGGGGGGTGAATTAGTGCAGCGGAAATCTTATAATAATTTAAAAACCAAAAGCTGCGTTCGTTCAAAAACTATTGTGATGCAAAAGCAAATTCTCAGTTTGTATCTAAGTGCAGTTTGCGTCTAAGTGCAGATTGCGTTTAAGCGCAGTTTTGCGTCTAAGCGCAGTTTTGCGTTTAAACTCAGATTTACGTCTAAATGCAGATTTATGTCTAAACGCAGATTTACGTCTAAACGCAGTTTTACGTCTAAACGCAGTTTTACGTCTAAACGCAGTTTTACGTCTAAACGCAGTTTTACGTCTAAACGTAGATTTACGTCCAAACGCAGTTTTACGTCTAAACGCAGATTTACGTCTAAACGCAGTTTTACGTCTAGACGCAGATTTACGTCTAAACTTTGAAACTCGTTTGTATACTCACAGAAGGCAGTATGCAGTTGAAATCAAGACGTAAACGTGAACTGAAATCTGATGATTGAGCGAGGAAAGCCGATTTACGTCTGAATGCAGTTTTACGTCTAAATGTTGAAACTCGTTCTTAAAATCGTAGAGGACAGATTGCAGTTATTAATAGGATTAAAATGTAAGCGTAAACTGCAAGGAAGCTCGTTCGTAAAAGCGCGGAAAACAGTTCTGCAGAATCAAACGTAAACGTAAGCTGTAATGTATGAAAATATGAAGTTACGTCTGAATGCAGATTTGGAAGAACAGCTCTTAGAACTTGTTCGTGAAAGCGCAGAGAGCAGTAGTGATGAGGGAGGTTTGCAGTAATGATAAAGTACTCGAAATTAAACGCAAACCAGAGATTTAGAGTGGTTCGGTCAGCCTTGACCTACTCCACTTTTGGCTTCCTCCACCGATGAGGTTGCCGACGTCAACTAGGTGCCTTCCTTCAATGGGCGAAGGCCAAACTTCCCTCTTACAATTTCTTCTCCTTTTGACAGGCTTAGGAGACAACCTTTACAGACCTTTCTCTCCTCACTTTACAATTGAAAACTTGAAGAACAGAAGGAGGAGACTTAAAGGCTTTACAACACTTTTGAGCTCTTAGAATCACAGAAAAGATCAAGATTTCGGTATTGGTCTATATCTTTTCAGTGCTGAATGGGTGGGGTATTTATAGGCCCCAACCCAATTCAAAATTCGAGCTCAAAACGATCAAATCGATCAAATCCCAGAATTCTGGGATCAGGCGGTTGCACCTCTCGACTGGAGAGGTGGCACCGCCTGGCAGAGCTCGAAGACTGAGCTCTGCCGATTGCTTCTCTCTGCCAGAGCTCGAAGACTGAGCTCGATGGTTGCATCACCTGGCAGAGCTTGAAGACTGAGCTTGGTGGTTGCATCACCTGGCAGAGCTCGAAATCTGAGCTTGGTGGTTGCATCACTTGGCAGAGCTCCAAACTGAGCTCAAGCTGATGCACCATTCTGCCAGAGCTCGAAGACTGAGCTTGGTGAATGCATCACCTGGCAAAGCTCGAGACTGAGCTCAGGCTGATGCACCACTCTGCCAGAGCTCGAAGACTGAGCTCGGTGGTTGCATCGCCTGGCAGAGCTCGGAACTTGAGCTCTGGCGGTGCAACCTCTTGGCTGGAGTGGTTGCACCTCCCAGCCTTGCAACCCTGGCGGTTGCACCTCCTGGCTGGGGCGGTTGCACCTCCCAGCCTTGCAACCCTGGCGGTTGCACCTCCTGGCTGGGGCGGTTGCACCTCTCAACCCCACAGCCCAGGCGGTTGCACCTCCTGGCTGGGGCGGTTGCACCTCCTGGTGCAATCAGGGTCCGAATGGTTCACTCCATTCGACCCACTTTGAATCTTTTCAGGGGCCCAATTGCCCCAAGATTAAGCTAATGGGATCACCTCCCATTTTCATGCTTAATCATCGTGCTAACTACGAATATCTCTAAGACAACTTCTGCAGCTTTGCTCCGATGCGTCAATCGCTTCTTCCGGCGAGTTTCCGGCCAACTTCCGTCGATCAACCGATAACCTTCGGTGATCCTTCTGCGGACATCCGGCATACTCCTGGACTTTGCGACGATCCACTTGGCGAGTTCCGACGAGCTTCGCTTGGCAAGCTTCAGGACTTCTCGGATCTGTTCTCTCTGAACCTCCGACGACCGTCCGAACTTCCGTCGAACTCTCGAACTCCCAACGTGATCATGATCTTGACTCCGGCGCAACTCCTGCTGCTTGTCTTACTCTCATCGTAGTTAATCCTGCACACTTATCTCAACACATAGATTAGATAACAAATGACAATTGACTTCATCATCAAAATCCGAGATTCAACAATCTCCCCCTTTTTGATGATGACAATCAATTGATAAAGGAGTTGTCCTTAACTCCCCCTATCTATATGCCATAGTTGAGATAAGTCAACCTTGAATTCAAGACCTAAGAATTCAAGTGACGTATTGATAAGTTAGATCAGTTAAACTTATCAATGCTCCCATCATGATGCCTATCATGATGTATCTCTTCAAGAATTATGTCAAGGCATGACATACATCATCAAGTTTGTATGATTGTGTTTGTAACCATTCATCATGTAATCATATAAAGCAACGAAGGACTTTTTACATGATGCTCACATTTGAGATTTTCTAGTAAGTTTGCATTTTCTTTATAATATCAAATCAAGACATGATGCAAACTATAGTACATGTTCACATATCTCTTGGTGATGCAAGGATGGCATAACATTGTTTATAGCATCACTCAAGTATTTGCAACTATGACATAGATATGATTATGGCAGTTCAGCTATGACATAGTGTTTATCAATTCATATTTTTCTCCCCTTTGTCATCAACAAAAAGCATGATAGCATTATCAAGCATATAAAGGAAGTCATGACATATATCTTTTTATTGTTTTTGCTTGACGGAGGAAAGTCATTTTCCAAAGAGTTTTCATAAGAGTGTACGGGAACATCCCATTTTTAGCATACAACCCGAAAAATGAACTTCTTACATGCATTTGGTTTGTCACATAAATTGCAAAATGTTATTTGATCAAGCATTGTCAAGGCATGTAATAGTAATAACATCCGAAAAATAATTTTAACTAGTTTAAGTATTCGGACACATCAACATTCCTAATTCTCTTCTTATGTAATCAAATTGTTCTTCACATAGGGGTTTTGTGAAGATATCAGCCAGTTGATGTTTGGTATCAATAAACTCTATGGTTACATCATGATTAGTGACATGATCTCGTATAAAGTGATGTCTAATATCAATGTGTTTTGTTCTTGAGTGTTGTATAGGATTTTTAGTTAAGCATATTGCACTCGTGTTATCACATTTAATGAGAATATCTTTAAGATTCACTTTGTAGTCTTCTAAAGTGTTTTTCATCCATACAACTTGTGCACAGCATGCACTTGCTGCAATGTATTCAGCTTCGGTTGTTGATAGGGCAACCGAGTTTTGTTTCTTAGATGACCAGGATACGAGGGCATGTCCTAAAAATTGACATGATCCTGATGTGCTTTTTCTGTCTAGTTTACAGCCAGCGAAGTCCGCATCAGCATAAGCTGTTAATTCAAAATTTTCTGATTTTGGGTACCATAATCCTAGATTGGTAGTTCCATTAAGATATCTGAGTATTCTTTTGACTGCTTTGAGATGAGATATCTTAGGGTCTGATTGAAATCTAGCACAAAGTCCTACACTGAACATGATGTCTGGTCTGGTGGCAGTGAGGTAAAGTAAACTTCCTATCATACCCCTATAGGTTTTTTGATCGAAGCTTTCTCCATTCTCATCAATTTCTAACTTAGTGGAGGTGCTCATAGGAGTGTCAATGGCTTTTGAATTATTCATTTTGAACTTCTTTAGCAGACTCACAGCATATTTGGTTTGACTAATAAAGATGCCATTGCTTAGTTGTTTGATTTGTAGTCCTAAGAAGAATGTTAACTCTCCCATTAGACTCATTTCGAATTCATGACTCATAGTTTTCGAAAAGGATTCACAAAGAGATTCATTTGTAGAACCAAAGATAATATCATCAACATAAATCTGAACAATGAGAAAATCATTTTCAAAATTCTTGATAAATAATGTAGTATCAACCTTGCCTTTTATGAAATTATTTTCAATGAGAAAAGAGCTAAGTCTCTCATACCAAGCCCTTGGGGCTTGTTTTAAACCATAGAGAGCTTTAGTTAATCTAAACACATGATTAGGGTAGCCATTGTTTTCAAATCCAGGAGGTTGTTCAACATAAACTTCTTCGGAAATGAAACCATTTAGAAAAGCGCTTTTAACATCCATTTGAAATAACTTAAAATTATTGCAACTAGCGTAGGCAAGGAGCATCCTTATGGCTTCCAATCGAGCCACAGGTGCGAAGGTTTCTTCGTAATCGATACCTTCTTCTTGGTTGAAACCTTTGGCCACTAATCTAGCCTTGTTTCTAACCACGATACCATTTTCATCTTGCTTGTTTCTAAAGACCCATTTAGTACCAATTACTAAATGGTCATTTGGCCTAGGAACAAGCGTCCACACCTCATTTCTCTCAAATTGATTTAATTCATCTTGCATTGCGATGATCCATGAATCATCTTTCATGGCTTCATCAACACATTTGGGTTCAATTTGGGAGAGAAAAGCGGCGTTGGCACAAAAGTTTTTAAAAGAAGATCGTGTTTGAACCCCCTTTGATGTGTCTCCTAGGATTAGCTCCTTAGGATGAGCATCTACATACTTCCAATCCTTGGGTAAGGATGTTTTGGAAGTGGATGCAACCAAGTTGCTAGTTGGAGACGGGGTTTCGTTTAAATTCAAGGAATCAAAATTAACATCATCATCAAGATCATTTTTCTTAATTTCTGAAATCTCATTGAAAACAACATGGATGGATTCTTCAATAATTAAGGTTCTTTTATTGAAGATGCGAAAAGCTTTAGAAACCGAAGAATAACCAAGAAAGATTCCTTCATCAGACTTAGCATCGAATTTTCCTAAGTTATCCTTTTCATTCAAGATAAAACACTTACACCCAAAGACTTTAAAATATGAGACATTGGGTTTTTTGTTATTCCATAACTCATAAGGAGTTTTGGAGAGTAAGGGTCTTACTAGGACTCTATTTAAAATATAACATGCAGTGTTTACAGCTTCGGCCCAAAAATATTTGGGTAGGCTATGTTCATTCAACATGGTTCTTGCCATTTCTTGCAAATTTCGATTTTTTCTTTCTACTACCCCATTTTGTTGAGGATTTCTTGGAGTAGAGAAGTTATGGTTGTATCCATTGAGTTCACAGAATTCTTGGAAGTCATGGTTTTGAAATTCTCCACCGTGATCACTTCTAATTGACGAAATCATAGATTCCTTCTCATTTTGAACAAGTTTACAAAACTTGGTAAAATGTCTAAAGCATTCATTTTTTTGTTTTAAGAAGTAGGTCCATGTATATCTGCTGTAGTCATCAATAATGACAAAGGCGTATTTGCTACCTCCTAGACTTGATGTAGAGATTGGTCCGAACAAGTCCATATGGATCAATTGTAAGGGCCTAGAGGTGCTTATTTGATTCTTAGCTTTGAAGCAACCCCTAATTTGCTTACCTAATTGGCAAGCATCACATACATTATCTTTGATGAACTTGATATGAGGAATTCCTCTTACAAGTTCTCTAGATGATACTTGATTGATTAGTTTCATGCTAGCATGACCTAATCTTCTATGCCATAGCCAAGCATCCTCATTCATAACGGCAAGGCACATTTCATCACATAAGTCATTGATGTCAATAGTGTAAACGTTGTTTTGTTTTAATGCAATCATAGATATATTTTTGTGTGGTTTTTCAATGATGCAGGCATTAGATTCAAATCTTATAATATATCCTTTATCACATAATTGACTAATGCTCAAGAGGTTATGTTTTAGACCATCAACTAGTAAGACATCTTCAATAGAGAGGTTGGATTTGTTACCTATGGTTCCTTTGCCAATGATTTTACCCTTGTTGTTGTCTCCGAAGGTGACATATCCTTCGTCTATGCTAGAGAGCTTAGAGAATTGAGATGGATCTCCGGTCATATGCCTTGAGCATCCACTATCAAGGTACCATTTCTTGCTCCTAGCTTGCGATTGTTTAGTTTTCTACAAGAAAGAATGATGTTTAGGTACCCATTTGCTTTTGGGTGCCTCATAAATAGATCTACATTTTCTATCATGTTGCATGGAGTTTATCATGGTTCCTTTAGGAACCCAAATTAATTTGTTTGGACTTATTTTCTTGAATGGACAGCAATGTGTCTTGTGTCCAGATTTGCAACAAAAGTTGCACTTGGTTTGAACATGTAAGATGGGGCCTTTTACAAAGGTAGTTGGATTTTGGTGAGGACTCCTCACAAATCCAATCCCACTTCTTTTGGGAGCATGACCCTTGTTTGTAAGGATCATGTTTAATGACTTGCTACCAACCTCGAATTTCTTCAAGGTGTCCTTAAGTAGCAAGTTTTCTTTTTGTATAGTTTCTAAATCATGACATTTGATACATGACTTTAAACTATCATGATGTTCGACTTTTAATTTATCAAACTCACAAGTAAGATTATCATGTACCTTTTTTAGCAACTTGTATTTTCTATTTATAGCTTTGCATTCATCAAATAAATCATGGAAGGCATTTAATAATTCATCGAAAGATAAATCAGCATCTAATAAATTCGTTACCTCCTCTTCGATAGCCATAAAGGCGTAATGAGCAACTTGCTCGGTGTTGGATTCTTCTTCCTCAGATGCGCTCGAATCATCCCATGTTGCTTGGAGCGCCTTCTTCTTTGTTGTTCTTTTCTTGATTTGGGGACAATCACTTTTGTAATGTCCCGGCTTTTTACATTCGTAGCAGATCACTTGGTCCTTCTTAGGTTCAAGTTTGTTTTTCACATCGTTTTTAAACTTGTTTCTTTTGAAGAACTTCTTAAACTTTCTTGTCAAAAGTGCTAAGTCATCATCACAGTCCTCATCACTTGAGTTTTCTCTCAAGTGGCATTCAGAAGTTTTAAGTGCCATATCCTTCCTGTTTTTTGGAAGGATGTCTTCTTGCTCTTCATGAGCTTTGCAGGTCATTTCGTAGGTCATTAATGACCCGATTAGTTCTTCAAGAGGGAAATTTCGCAGATCTTTTGCCTCTTGAATGGCGGTGACTTTAGGTTCCCAACTCTTAGGAAGGGATCTTAGTATCTTATTAACAAGCTCAAAATCCGAAAAACTCTTTCCGAGTCCTTTTAGACCGTTGACGACATCCGTGAAACGGGTAAACATGTCGCCAATGGTTTCACTCGGTTTCATTCGGAAAAGTTCAAAAGAATGCAGCAACAGATTGATTTTTGACTCTTTCACTCTACTTGTGCCCTCGTGGGTCACTTCAAGTGTGTGCCAAATATCAAAAGCAGTTTCGCAAGTTGAAACACGATTAAACTCGTTTTTATCAAGTGCGCAAAATAAGGCATTCATAGCCTTTGCATTAAGAGCGAAAGCCTTCTTCTCCAAATCGTTCCAATCGATCATTGGAAGAGAAGATTTTAAAAATCCATTTTCAACAAGGTTCCACAGTTCAAAATCCATAGAAATAAGAAAGATCCTCATTCGGGTCTTCCAGTAAGTGTAGTCCGTTCCACTGAACATGGGTGGACGTGTAATCGAATGCCCCTCTTGGTTTCCGGCGTATGCCATCTCTCTTGGGTTTTAATCCTTTAGAGAGTTAACCTTGCTCTGATACCAATTGTTAGGATCGAGAGCACTAAGAGGGGGGGGGTGAATTAGTGCAGCGGAAATCTTATAATAATTTAAAAACCAAAAGCTGCGTTCGTTCAAAAACTATTGTGATGCAAAAGCAAATTCTCAGTTTGTATCTAAGTGCAGTTTGCGTCTAAGTGCAGATTGCGTTTAAGCGCAGTTTTGCGTCTAAGCGCAGTTTTGCGTTTAAACTCAGATTTACGTCTAAATGCAGATTTATGTCTAAACGCAGATTTACGTCTAAACGCAGTTTTACGTCTAAACGCAGTTTTACGTCTAAACGCAGTTTTACGTCTAAACGCAGTTTTACGTCTAAACGTAGATTTACGTCCAAACGCAGTTTTACGTCTAAACGCAGATTTACGTCTAAACGCAGTTTTACGTCTAGACGCAGATTTACGTCTAAACTTTGAAACTCGTTTGTATACTCACAGAAGGCAGTATGCAGTTGAAATCAAGACGTAAACGTGAACTGAAATCTGATGATTGAGCGAGGAAAGCCGATTTACGTCTGAATGCAGTTTTACGTCTAAATGTTGAAACTCGTTCTTAAAATCGTAGAGGACAGATTGCAGTTATTAATAGGATTAAAATGTAAGCGTAAACTGCAAGGAAGCTCGTTCGTAAAAGCGCGGAAAACAGTTCTGCAGAATCAAACGTAAACGTAAGCTGTAATGTATGAAAATATGAAGTTACGTCTGAATGCAGATTTGGAAGAACAGCTCTTAGAACTTGTTCGTGAAAGCGCAGAGAGCAGTAGTGATGAGGGAGGTTTGCAGTAATGATAAAGTACTCGAAATTAAACGCAAACCAGAGATTTAGAGTGGTTCGGTCAGCCTTGACCTACTCCACTTTTGGCTTCCTCCACCGATGAGGTTGCCGACGTCAACTAGGTGCCTTCCTTCAATGGGCGAAGGCCAAACTTCCCTCTTACAATTTCTTCTCCTTTTGACAGGCTTAGGAGACAACCTTTACAGACCTTTCTCTCCTCACTTTACAATTGAAAACTTGAAGAACAGAAGGAGGAGACTTAAAGGCTTTACAACACTTTTGAGCTCTTAGAATCACAGAAAAGATCAAGATTTCGGTATTGGTCTATATCTTTTCAGTGCTGAATGGGTGGGGTATTTATAGGCCCCAACCCAATTCAAAATTCGAGCTCAAAACGATCAAATCGATCAAATCCCAGAATTCTGGGATCAGGCGGTTGCACCTCTCGACTGGAGAGGTGGCACCGCCTGGCAGAGCTCGAAGACTGAGCTCTGCCGATTGCTTCTCTCTGCCAGAGCTCGAAGACTGAGCTCGATGGTTGCATCACCTGGCAGAGCTTGAAGACTGAGCTTGGTGGTTGCATCACCTGGCAGAGCTCGAAATCTGAGCTTGGTGGTTGCATCACTTGGCAGAGCTCCAAACTGAGCTCAAGCTGATGCACCATTCTGCCAGAGCTCGAAGACTGAGCTTGGTGAATGCATCACCTGGCAAAGCTCGAGACTGAGCTCAGGCTGATGCACCACTCTGCCAGAGCTCGAAGACTGAGCTCGGTGGTTGCATCGCCTGGCAGAGCTCGGAACTTGAGCTCTGGCGGTGCAACCTCTTGGCTGGAGCGGTTGCACCTCCCAGCCTTGCAACCCTGGCGGTTGCACCTCCTGGCTGGGGCGGTTGCACCTCCCAGCCTTGCAACCCTGGCGGTTGCACCTCCTGGCTGGGGCGGTTGCACCTCTCAACCCCACAGCCCAGGCGGTTGCACCTCCTGGCTGGGGCAGTTGCACCTCTCAACCCCACAGCCCAGGCGGTTGCACCTCCTGGCTGGGGCGGTTGCACCTCCTGGTGCAATCAGGGTCCGAATGGTTCACTCCATTCGACCCACTTTGAATCTTTTCAGGGGCCCAATTGCCCCAAGATTAAGCTAATGGGATCACCTCCCATTTTCATGCTTAATCATCGTGCTAACTACGAATATCTCTAAGACAACTTCTGCAGCTTTGCTCCGATGCGTCAATCGCTTCTTCCGGCGAGTTTCCGGCCAACTTCCGTCGATCAACCGATAACCTTCGGTGATCCTTCTGCGGACATCCGGCATACTCCTGGACTTTGCGACGATCCACTTGGCGAGTTCCGACGAGCTTCGCTTGGCAAGCTTCAGGACTTCTCGGATCTGTTCTCTCTGAACCTCCGACGACCGTCCGAACTTCCGTCGAACTCTCGAACTCCCAACGTGATCATGATCTTGACTCCGGCGCAACTCCTGCTGCTTGTCTTACTCTCATCGTAGTTAATCCTGCACACTTATCTCAACACATAGATTAGATAACAAATGACAATTGACTTCATCATCAAAATCCGAGATTCAACACGGATGATCGACGGAAGTTCGCCGGAAACTTGCCGGAAGAAGCGATTGACGCACCGAAGCAAAGCTGCAGAAGTTGTCTTAGATTTAATCGTAGTTAGCACGTTGATTAAGTTGGAAAATGGGAGGTGATCCCATTGGCTTAATCTTGGGGCAATTGGGCCCCTGAAAGACTGAAATTGGGCCGAATGGAATGAACCATTCGGACCCTGATTGCACCAGGAGGTGCAACCGCCCAGGCCAGGAGGTGGCACCGCCTAGGCTAAGCCTCCCAGCGAGACTGGGTGGTGCAACCTCCCCAGCCGGGAGGTGGCACCGCCTGAGCTCAGTCTTCGAGCAAGACTGGGCGGTGCAACCTCCCTGACAGAGAGGTGGCACCGCCTGAGCTCGGTCTTCGAGCTCTGGCAGAGAGGTGCAACCGCCTCAGTCAAGAGGTGGCACCGCCTGAGCTCGGTCTTCGAGCTCTGCCAGGCGGTGCAACCTCTCCAGTCAAGAGGTGCAATCTTTCTTATTTCTATGGACATTGATCTTTGGAATCTTGTCGAGAATGGTTTTTCGAAGTCTTCTCTTCCAATGATCGATTGGAATGATTTGGAGAAGAAGGCTTTCGCTCTTAATGCAAAGGCTATGAATGCCTTATTTTGTGCACTTGATAAAAATGAGTTTAACCATGTTTCAACTTGTGAAACTGCATTTGATATTTGGCACACACTCGAAGTGACCCATGAGGGCACAGGTAGAGTAAAAGAGTCAAAAATCAATTTGCTGTTACATTCTTTCGAACTTTTTCGTATGAAACCGAGTGAAACCATTGGCGACATGTTTACCCGTTTCACGGATGTCGTCAATGGTCTAAAAGGACTCGGAAAGAGCTTTTCGGATTTTGAGCTTGTTAATAAGATACTAAGATCCCTTCCTAAGAGTTGGGATCCTAAAGTCACTGCTATTCAAGAGGCAAAAGATCTGCGAAATTTCCCTCTTGAAGAACTAATCGGGTCATTAATGACCTACGAAATGACTTGTAAAGCTCATGAAGAGCAAGAAGACATCCTTCCAAAGAACAGGAAGGATATGGCACTCAAAACTTCTGAATGCCACTTGAGAGAAAACTCAAGTGATGAGGACTGTGATGATGACTTGGCACTTCTAACAAGAAAGTTTAAAAAGTTCTTTAAGAAAAACAAGTTTAAGAATGATGCAAAAAATAAACTTGAACCCAAGAAGGACCAAGTAATCTGCTATGAATGCAAAAAGCCAGGACACTACAAGAGTGATTGTCCCCAAGTCAAGAAAAGAACAACAAAGAAGAAGGCGCTCCAAGCAACATGGGATGATTCGAGCGCATCCGAAGAAGAGGAGTCCAACACCGAGCAAGTTGCTCATTACGCCTTAATGGCCATCGAAGATGAGGTAACAAATTCAATAGATGCAGATTTATCATTCGATGAATTATTAAATGCTTTCCATGAATTGTTTGATGAGTGTAAGACTATCAGTAGTAAATACAAATTGCTAAAAAAGGAGCATGATAGTCTTATTTGTAAGTTCGATAAGTTAAATGTTGAACATCATGATAGTTTAAACCCATGCATAAAATGCCATGATCTAGAAACTCTCCAAAAAGAAAACTTGCTACTTAAGGACACCTTGAAGAAATTCGAGGTTGGTAGCAAGTCATTGAACATGATCCTTACAAACAAGGGTCACGTTCCAAAAGAAGTGGAATTGGATTCGTGAGAAGTCCTCACCAAAATCCAACCACATTCATAAAAGGCCCCATCTTACATGTTCAACACCAAACCTAAGTGCAACTTTTGTTGCAAATCTAGACACAAGACACATTGTTGTCCATTCAAGAAAATAAGTCCAAACAAATTGATTTGGGTTCCTAAAGGAACCATGATAAACTCTATGCAACATGATAGAAAATGTAGATCTATTTATGAGGCACCCAAAAGCAAATGGGTACCTAAACATCATCCCTTCCTATAAAAACATTGAAATTTTAGGCCGGAGCAAGAAATAATATTCTGCTCCTTGACTCTCGATAGTCATAAACCAAGAGTCAAAAAGGAACTCGCAACGCTTAAGTAACAAGTGGAAGTTATGAAATCACAAATATGATTTGGATACAACCTTATGATTATTCACATATCCCCTTGATCTTCCAACCCGTCAACACTATCATCTACGAATTAATTCTTGTATCATGAAGAAACTAAATATGTCATGATCTTAAAAGGGGTACCAAACAAACTATCAACATACGTACGACATATGCACGTTAAAAGATCTATCTTAATAAACATTAATTGCTCTGAAAAACTCTCCTAAAGACAAAGGCTCCCTGATCAAATCACATTAGGTGCCCACTGGCTGCAGGCGGTGGCACCTCTCCAGCTGGCGGTGGCACCTCCAGCTGTCACGGGTTGCCAAAGGTTGCACCGCTCCAGCCAGAGGTGCAACCGCCCGCAACTCTGCCTTTTTAAACCCACGCTAGGGCCGGCAGTGAAACCGACCCCAACTCACTCCAATTTCCTCCTCTACTCTTCCAAGTCTCCTCCATTCTCATTTCACTCCTCTAAGCCTTCCAAATACCTTCCATTTCGGAGCAAAACATCAAGAATCCTCCCTTCTCTTGAAGATTTCACAAAGGTAGTCTCTAAGAAGCCCTTAAATTCTGTTTCGTTCTTCATTTACTCTTGCTCATCATCATCCCTCTAAACAGCAGTAGTTATGGGATCTAGAAGATCCTCAAGTGACAAGGGAAAGAGGAGATTAGTAGAAGAGTTTGATTTCACTCTTTTCGATTCAAAATACCATGCTGAAAAATTTCCCTCTTTTGAACTTAGATGTATCAGCAAGGGAAAATACGTAGATCTAAATGAACTAAGAGACTTAGAGACTATCCAATGGTTTGCAAACTTAGATCTACTTCCAATCTTGCAGATTAACGAACCCATCTATCCTAGGCTAGTTAGATTATTTTACAATAACATACAAATAGATGATGAAGAAAGGATGTCCACCTATCTTTTAGGACAACACATCTCAATCACTGATAGGTTCATTTGTGATATGATAGATATTCCCATAAAAAGCATAGGACTTTACTTTAGAGGATCATGGGATGATGAAAGTATTGGAACATCCTATGTTGAAGCCTTAGGAACAATCTTTGCCAATCCTAACATAGCATTAGTTCCTAAAAGTTGTGAACATCTATTGCCTTTAAACACTAAGATACTTCATCATATCATGACTAGTATAATTCTTCCTAAACAATACCATCATGATGAAATAAGTCAATTAGAATTAGGAACTATGTACTCAATCATGAAGGGACATGACATCTGTCTTGGTTATCTTATTCAACAAAACATGTTAGAATTATCTAAGAAAGATATGATGCTCCCATATGGTGGTATAATCACTAGAATAATGAAAGCTTACGACATTCTAATACCACCAGAAGAAGAAGTAATGAAAGTAGATCGATTCAGCATAATAAACAAAAATCTACTTCACCGACTAAGATGTTACTATAGAAACGGTAACTGGGTTAGAATCCCTAGAAGGACTGATCACCCTCAACCTGAACCAGAACCGGAAACACCAGTATTTAGGGGTACCCAATCTCCTCCGACCCTTCCCTTTGAGGAAACACATCCAGTTGAGCAAACTCATACATCCATCGAAGAAATTGGGATTCGAATGGATCAATTCGAACAGAGACAAGAACGGATTGAACAACGACAAGATCAAATCCTATCTGAGCTGCAGCAAATTCATAGTCAATTTGACTCCTTGTTTAGACACTTTAATTTTCCACCTCATCAATGAACTTGTTGAACACCTGTTGTTGTTGTAAACTTCTTATGTTACTTCTGATGTAAACATCTATCGTGGTAAACATATATCTTGCTCCTTGTGGTAAAAGTTATCTCAGATTTTTATGATATCTGTTTGGTATGTGATGTGTCCAAATTAAGAATGTTGTGCTTTGAAACTAAAAAGTTTTGAAAACCTTGTGCTTTGATTTCATTCGAAGAGAATTAGGAATGTTGATGTGTCCGAATACTTTAACTAGTTAATATTATTTTTCGGACTTTATTGAATGATCAAATCACTTGATTGCCATGTTTCTATGTGAAAAAATGCAACAAAATCTTGTCCGAATGCATCTTATTTATTCGAATGCTATAAAACAGATTTTCATGAATAAACTTGATGAAGTATGTATTCCATTCTACAAAATCTTTACGGGGAAGAAGTATTTAAAGCAATCTCTTAAAATTCCTCTATAAGCTTGCTAATATTATTTTCCTGGTATCATAATTGCTATACTTTTTGTTGATGACAAAGGGGGAGAAATATATGAATTTGAATTGATAAACATTGAATTAATAAACTGGTATGATTATGCCATCCTTGATAAACACTGAATTGATAAACTGGTATGATTATGCCATCCTTGCATCACCAAGAAATATGTGAACATGTGCTAAAGTTTGCATTATGCCCTAAATTGATATCCTATCATGTGAAGAAAATGCAAAACTTGCTAGAACATTTCAGATATGTGCATCATGTAATAGTGTTTCACAGCTTTATATGATAATGTTCAAACTACATGATGAATAGTTACAAACACAATCATACAAACTGTTGGGAAATCATAGGGGGCGACATCATATGCGCAGCGGAAGAACAAGAAAACAAAAATCCCCGATTCCCAAAAAGATGTTCATCGTCGTGCGAAGATTGGTGCGCAAAATCCGCAAAAACACAAAACTGCGTATAGAGATTGTGTTACCTAGGGAGATCGTATATCCCTGTTTCCTTGCAGATCCTTAGGAGAGGGTGAAGGAGGTCAAGCGTCCTCCTCTCTAGCGGTGATCCACACAGCAGGGTTGCGACGACGCTCCTCAAAACTCCAGGCCTACTCTGAGGTGGAGAGGGAGAGGAGAATAGGAAGGGCAAGCAAAGACTCTAGCCTATGAGGCTGTGAATCCCTCCTATTTATAGAGATCCCGTGTCAAAACCCTAATGGGTCCTTTCCCTAGTGGGTATTGGATCTGCATCCAATAAGACAAGGGCTCCGTCGGATATCTCATATCCGAACCTCTACTCATCGCAATGCCTACCATATGTGTGTGACCCTCTAGGCCCAATATCGAGCTGGCCGTGAGTCATACCTGTCAGAACTCCTTCTAACTCAGTGAATTATTATCTCTGTAATAATTCACTCGACTCATCGACTACGGAAGTACTAGGCCACTACGCCGTAGTCCCCAGACGATACAGGGGAATCCAATCCATTGGACCTGTCTGTCCTCAGTTACCATGTACCTATAGTCCCTCATCCATCTAATATCCCAGAGACCGTATATCGAGCATGGTGCTGTCAGACCCATACGGTTTCTACTCGAGTCTCGCTCTAATCGGATTCTCCTAGAGAACTCTTTCTCTCTCAACCCGAATGACCCTGGCCAGGGATTTGTCTGAGCAAGAACACATGGGATATTCCTCTCATGATACCGAGAGTGGATGATCCTCTATCGACACTCAATAGCCCTCGTAAGGTCGACTACCACTCCCAATGACCAGCTGTACTAGATCTGGGAACAGCCAAACCTATAAGTCTGGTATCAAAGAGTGGAGCACTCATACAGGACATCCTTGGTATCTCAAGTCTAAGAACCAGATACACCACTAGGACTACGGAATCGTTGTCTGACAATAAGGCATCATCAACCATCCAGCATTCCGTAAGCGGATCAATCAGTGAACTCATTCTCCAATGAGCACCTGTACTGTATCCCTAGTGTCCCTACACGAGCAGCTATGAGACCAGCTGCATCCATCATATGGACGGGTATACAGCACACCAGTCTATCCGGTTATCACGATGTCCCTCTCGAGTAACCTATGACCGGGATTATTTAGGATATGTGTTTAAAGGTGAATCGATCTCATTATCGTGATCTCATCACGATCCGATTCCCATTGCACAAATCCAAGGACATCACAATATATATGCATTTATGCAATAGTTATAAAGTGATATACGCCAAAATATAATAAGCAAAAAGATTCTGTATCAAGTCACACGTGCCATCACTCACGTGATTGGCTTGCTGGGCACTTATGACTAGCAATCTCCCACTTGACCTAAAGCCAATCACCTATGTGTCTGATCCCCATCAGACCCCTGTGACGCTCAAAGACAATCTGAGACAATGGCTTTGTTAGTGGATCTGCAATGTTATCTTCGGATGGAACTCTTTCCATTGCTACATCTCCTCGGGTCACGATCTCTCTGATAAGGTGGAACCTCCTCAGAACATGCTTAGATTTCTGATGAGACCTAGGTTCCTTCGCTTGAGCAATTGCCCCGTTGTTGTCGCAATATAGGGAGATCGGCTCCTCACTATCCGGCACGACTCCCAAATCTGTGATGAACTTCTTCAACCAGACTCCCTCCTTTGCTGCATCTGATGCAGCAATGTACTCCGCCTCTGTGGTAGAGTCAGCAGTGGTATCTTGCTTGGAACTCTTCCAGCACACTGCTCCTCCATTCAAGGTGTACACATACCCTGAATTCGACTTGCTATCATCGACATCAGACTGAAAACTTGAGTCAGTGTAGCCTTCAACCTTAAGGCTATTACCTCCATATATTAGTAAAAGATCCTTAGTCCTTCTCAAGTACTTAAGGATACACTTTACTGCTTTCCAGTGCTCCAAGCCTAGATCCGCCTGATACCTGCTCGTGACACTCAGAGCATGCGCTATATCAGGCCTAGTACATAGCATGGCATACATGATAGACCCTATTGCTGAGGCATAAGGTATCATATCCATGTTCGCCCTTTCTTCTGGAGTCTTTGGGGACATACTCGTAGAAAGCGATATCCCATGTCTCATCGGTATGAGACCTCTCTTGGAATTTTCCATGCCAAACCTTTTGACAATGGTTTCTATGTACCTGGACTGGGACAAGCCAAGCATCCTCTTGGATCTATCTCTATAGATTCTAATCCCCAAGATATAGGATGCTTCCCCTAAGTCCTTTATGGAGAAGTGTCTAGATAACCAAGCCTTTACTGTAGATAGCATTCCTATGTCATTCCCAATTATGAGGATGTCATCCACATATAACACCAAAAAGCTAATAGCGCTCCCACTTACCTTTCTGTATACACAAGGCTCATCTTCGTTCTTAACGAAGTCATAAGATCTGATTGCCTCATCAAATCTTATGTTCCAACTTCGGGAAGCTTGCTTTAGTCCATAAATGGATCTAAGCAACCTACACACCTAATCTGGGCAGTTCTTGGGCACGAATCCCTCAGGTTGCATCATATACACCTCCTCCTCCAGGTTCCCGTTGAGGAATGCGGTTTTCACATCCATCTGCCAGATCTCATAATCATAGTGTGCTGCAATAGCCAATAGAATTCTGATGGATTTTAGCATTGCTACGGGTGAGAAAGTTTCGTCGTAGTCAACACCTTGCCTTTGACGATACCCCTTAGCCACTAGCCTTGCTTTATAGGTCTCTACCTTTCCATCTACTCCGATCTTTTTCTTAAAGATCCACTTGCAACCGATGGGTACAATACCTTCGGGTGCATCAACTAGGTTCCAAACCTTATTGGAGTACATAGAATCCATCTCAGAATTCATGGCTTCTTTCCACTTCCTGGAGTCTATACTCATAATAGCCTCCTCGTAGGTCTGAGGATCAATGTCCTCAACATCCTCTGCTCTAATATGTCCCACATATCTCTCAGGAGGATGGGATACTCTATCAGACCTGCGTAAAGTTGAAACTTGTGTATTAGATACCTGAACAGACTCGGGCTGTAGAGTGGTGCTTGAGCTTGGTTCTCCAACCTTGCTCAATTCTATCATTCTCCCACTGTCTCCGTCAAGAATGTGTTCCTTCTCAAGGAACACTGCTCTCTTAGCTACAAAGACCTTTTGGTCCTCGAGATGATAGAAGTAATACCCACAAGTTTCCTTGGGGTATCCCACAAATTTACATCGCCCTGTCCTTGATTCTAACTTATCGGGGTTGTGTCTTTTAACGTGGGTTGGGCAGCCCCAAATCTTAACAACCTTAAGATCAAGCTTCTTCCCTTTCCATATCTCATATGGTGTAGACACTACCGACTTAGTTGGAACTCTGTTCAGAAGGTAAGCTGCGATTTCTATGGCATATCCCTAGAATAAGATGGGTAGGTCAACGAAACTCATCATGGACCGTACCATATCTAATAATGTACGATTTCTCCTTTCAGAGACACCATTGAGCTGAGGTGTATAAGGAGGTGTCCATTGGGATAATATCCCATGGTCCTTGAGGAAGTGAGTAAACTCTGTACTTAAGTACTCACCTCCTCGATCTGATCGAAGAGTTTTGATACTCTTTCCAGTCTGGTTCTCCACCTCATTCTTATACTCTCTGAATTTCTCAAAGGCCTCGGACTTGTACTTCATTAAGTACACATATCCATACCTTGAGAAATCATCAGTAAATGTAATGAAGTAGGAGTAACCTCCAATGGCATGAGTTGACATGGGTCCACATACATCACTATGTATGAGTTCCAACAACTCAGTGGCTCTCTCTCCAGTTCCACTAAATGGAGAGTTGGTCAGTTTTCCACGAATGCAAGGCTCACAAGTTGCATATGACACATAGTCGAATGGATCTAAATATCCATCATTTAGCAACTTTTGAATCCTTCTTTCATGGATGTGACCTAGCCTACAATGCCACAGGGTATGCACTGTTCAACTCATCTTGTTTCCTTTTGGACACATTTACATTCATGATAAGTGGAGTGGTGTCTAACATAAATAAACCATTATGCAATGTTCCTTTCGTGATGATCTTATCATCTAATAATATCGAACAACCATTGTTCTCAAAAACAAATTTATATCCACTAACTGTTAAACATGAAATGGAGATAATGTTTTTGATAATAGAAGGAACAAAATAACATGCATCTAATGCAATAAAAGCTCCACTAGGCAGATGTAGGGCGACCTCGCCAACAGCTAATACAGCAACTTTTGCTCCATTACCCATCTTGAGGTCCATCTCGCCTCTCTCTAGTCTCCTAGGCCTTGCCAGAACCTACAACGAATTGCATATATGATAAGCACTACCGGTATCTAATACCCATGTGTTATCATAAGAGTCTGACAAATGGAGACTGATCATGAATGTACCTGAAGCTTCATCAAGCTTTTGTTTCGCCCTTTCTGCAAGGTACTCTTTGCAGTTTCTCTTCCAGTGCCCATCTTTACCACAGTGGAAGCACTGGCCTTTGTCCTTTGTTGGGTCTTTCTTAGCAACCTTTGCTTTACCTTGTTTGCCCTTGCCCTTTCCCTTCTTAAGGGACCTTTCTGCTTTCCTTTTCTTTCTGGTCTCACCAGTGTAGAGAACTGGCTTCTCTTTCTTAATAGTACTCTCTGCCTCCCTCAACATATTGAGGAGCTCTGGGAGAGTCACCTCAAGCTTGTTCATATTAAAATTCATTATGAACTGTGAAAAGGAATCTGGTAGGGACTGAAGCACAATGTCCACACACAAGTTATCCTCTAGGACCATTCCTAGACCTGTGAGTTTCTCTATCCACTCAATCATCTTTAGGACATGGTTCTGAACCGGTGTCCCCTCAGTCATCCTAGCGCGGAAAAGGCTCTTGGATATCTCATATCGTTGAGTCCTTCCCTGTTCCTCAAACAATTTATGGACATGTAGGAGAATGGATCTAGCATCCATCTTTTCATGTTGTCTCTGTAACTCTGGAGTCATAGAGCCCAACATATAGCACTAAGCAAGAGTGGAGTCATCAATGTACTTCACGTAGCGAGCGATCTCATCCTCGCTTGCCCCTTCTTCGGGCGTAGGCATCACTGTATCAAGGACGTACACGATTTTCTCCGCTGTGAGAACAATTCTCAAGTTACGGAGCCAATCCGTATAATTTGGACCAGTGAGGCGGTTGACATCAAGTATGCCACGTAAGGGATTTGAAAGCGACATTTTCTGAAAATAAAGATGTAGCAAAAATGAATAACATGCAGATTTTGCAAGAAATAAACTATCAAGATATGGACTTCTATCTTAATATGCTCCCACTATTTTACTAACGAGTCACGCGACACCCTCAGCACGTGAAACGGAAGTCTCCGGCAGACTTCTAGTGGGGATCAGGATCCAATCAGCATCTTAGTGTAACCTCTGTTGAATCTCGTATTTTGATGATGAAACTACTTGATATATGTTGATGATTTAATCTGCGTTTTGAGTGACGCAGGATGCTTCGATCAGGATGAGACAATTAAAGCAGGAAAATCATATTGTGCCGAAGGAACATGTCAGAAGATTGGACGTCGGGCCGGTGGATCGGTCGACGTATCGACAGAAGGCTTCGGGCCGTGGACTCGGGCATCAGGCCAAGAAGAGCGGGTATTGTGCCAAGGATATCGGAGTTGCGGAGTCAACTGGCCGATTGGGCAATAGGCTGCAGAAGAGGACGATGCGCCGAAGAATCGGACGAAGCGTCGAGGGACCAATGACATGTCGGACAACTTGGTTAATTGCTTAGTATTAATTGTCTCGATCGAAGTTTTGTTTTGTTGTGCAGGATTAACTACGATAAAGAGTAAGACAAGCAGCAGGTGTTGCGCCGGAGTCAAGATCAGGATCACGTTGGGAGTTCGAGAGTTCGACGGAAGTTCGGACGGTCGTCGGAGGTTCAGCGTGAACAGATCCGAGAAGTCCAGAAGCTTGCCAAGCGAAGCTCGTCGGAACTCGCCAAGTGGATCGTCGCAAGTCCAGGAGTATGCCGGATGTCCGCAGAAGGATCACCGAGGGTTATCGGTTGATCGACGGAAGTTGGCCAGAAACTCGCCGGAAGAAGCGATTGACGCATCGGAGCAAAGCTGCAGAAGTTGTCTTAGAGTTAATCGTAGTTAGCATGATGATTAAGCATGAAAATGGGAGGTGATCCCATTAGCTTAATCTTGGGGCAATTGGGCCCCTGAAGAGATTCAAAGTGGGCCGAATGGAGTGAACCATTCGGACCCTGATTGCACCAGGAGGTGCAACCGCCCCAGCCAGGAGGTGCAACCGCCTGGGCTGTGGGGTTGGGAGGTGCAACCACCCCAGCCGAGAGGTGCAACCGCCCAGAGCTCAGTCTTCGAGCTAGACTGGGCGGTGCAACCTCCTCTGCCAAGAGGTAGCACCGCCAGAGCTCAAGTTTCGAGCTCTGCCAGGCGATGCAACCACCGAGCTTAGTCTTCGAGCTCTGGCAGAGAGGTGCATCAGCCTGAGCTCAGTCTCGAGCTCTGCCAGGTGATGCATTCACCGAGCTCAGTCTTCGAGCTCTGGCAGAGAGGTGCATCAGCCTGAGCTCAGCTTGGAGCTCTGCCAGGTGATGCAACCACCGAGCTCAGTTTCGAGCTCTGCCAGGTGATGCAATCACCAAGCTCAGTCTTCGAGCTCTGCCAGGTGATGCAACCATCGAGCTCAGTCTTCGAGCTCTGGCAGAGAGAAGCAATCGCCTGAGCTCAGTCTTCGAGCTCTGCCAGGCGGTGCCACCTCTCCAGTCAAGAGGTGCAACCGCCTGATCCCAGAATTCTGGGATTTGATCGATTTGATCGTTTTGAGCTCGAATTTTGAATTGGGTTGGGGCCTATAAATACCCCACCCATTCAGCACTGAAAAGATACAGACCTACACCGAAATCTTGATCTTTTCTGTGATTCTAAGAGCTCAAAAGTGTTGTAAAGCCTTTAAGTCTCCTCCTTCTGTTCTTCAAGTTTTCAGTTGTAAAGTGAGGAGAGAAAGGTCTGTAAAGGTTGTCTCCTGAGCCTGTCAAAAGGAGAGAAATTGTAAAAGGGCAGTTTGGCCTTCGCCCATTGAAGGAAGGCACCTAGTTGACGTCGGCAACCTCGTCGGTGGAGGAAGCCAAAAGTGGAGTAGGTCAAGGCTGACCGAACCACTCTAAATCTCTGGTTTGCGTTTATTTTCGAGCACTTCATCATTACTGCAAACCTCCCTCTTTACTACTGCTCTCTGCGCTTTCACGAACAAGTTCTAAGTGCTGTTCTTCCGAATCTGCATTCAGACGTAAATTCGTATTTTCATACGTTACTGTTTACGTTTACGTTTGATTCTGCAGAACTGTCTTCCGTGCTTTTACGAACGAGCTTCTTTGCAGTTTATACTTACATTTTGATCCTATTGATAACTGCAAACTTTCCTCTACGATTTTACGAACGAGTTTCAGCATTTAGACGTAAAACTGCATTCAGACGTAAATCGGCTTTCCTTGCTCAATCATCAGATCTCAGTTCACGTTTACGTCTTGATTCCAACTGCATACTGCCTTCTGCGAGTATACAAACAAGTTTCAAAGTTTAGACGTAAATCTGCGTCTAGACGTAAAACTGCGTTTAGACGTAAATCTGCGTTTAGACGTAAATCTTAGTTTAAGACGTAAATCTGAGTTTAGACGTAAATCTGCGTTTAGACATAAAACTGCGTTTAGACGTAAGTCTGCATTTAGACGTAAATCTGCGTTTAGACGTAAATCTGCGTTTAGACGTAAAACAGCGTTTAGACGTAAATCTGAGTTTAGACGTAAACTGCGCTTAGACGCAAAACTGCGCTTAGACGCAATCTGCGCTTAGACGCAAACTGCACTTAGATACAAACTGAGAATTTGCTTTTGCATCATAACAGTTTTTGAACGAACGCAGCTTTTGGTTTTTAATCGCTGTAAGATTTCCGCTGCACTAATTCACCCCCCCCCTCTTAGTGCTCTCGATCCTAACAATTGGTATCAGAGCGGGGTATTTCTCATTTCGGATTTACACCCGAGAGAAATGACTTTTCAAGAGGGCTGTTCGGTCTTTCGTCCACCGTTCTTTAACGGATTGGACTACACTTATTGGAAAACTCGAATGAGAGTTTTCTTAATTTCTCTAAATCTGGATTTATGGAATATCATTGAAAACGGTTTTCAACTTCCCTCCAAACCGATGAACGAATGGTCGATTTTGGAGAAAAAGAATTTTTCTTTAAACGCAAAGGCTATGAATGCCTTATTTTGCGCATTGGACAAAAATGAGTTCAATCGGATTTCTACGTGTGAAACGGCTTTCGATATTTGGCGCACTCTTGAAATCACGCACGAGGGAACTAGTAGAGTCAAAGACTCGAAAGTTAATATTTTACTGCTTGATTTCGAGCTTTTTCATATGAAACCAAGCGAAACCGTTGTTGACATGTACACCCGTTTTACGGATGTCGTCAATGGTTTAAAATCACTTGGTAAAAGCTTTTCGGATTTTGAACTCGTTAACAAAGTTTTGCGCTCACTTTCTAAAACTTGGGATTCAAAAGTAACTGCTATTCAAGAATCAAAAAACTTGAACCATTTTCCACTTGAAGAACTAATTGGTTCATTGATCACATATGAAATGACGTGCAATGCACGTGAAGAACTTGAGAACCACCTTCCAAAGAACAGGAAGGATTTGGAACTCTAGACAAATGAATGCCACTTGAGCGATAACTCAAGTGATGAGGACAATGATGAACAAACCAACCTTCCAAAGAACAGGAAGGATTTGGGACATAGAACATTTGAAGACCACTCGAGCCTAAGCTCAAGTGATGGTGAACTTAAACTACAGATGAAACGAAAATTAAAAAGCAAAAAGAATCAAACTACTTGCTTTAAACGCAAGAAGAAGAACAAAAATTGGGATGAATCGAGCTCCTCCGAAGAAGAGAAAGTCAACATAAGCAAGGCGGCAAACTACGCCTTAACAGCCTACAATGATGAGGTAATCGAAATCCCCCTAATTTACTTCGAAATTACATGATGCTTTTCATGATGCATTTTTCTTTTTCTTTAAATTTTCTTGAAAATTATATTTTTAATAATTTAACAATGAAAATGCAAAAATATGATCATGCTTGTAATCTTGAAAATGATAATGAAAATTGCATGTCTTATGTTAATGCAAGATAGAAATCTAATGATTTTACACCTAGTGAGATTAATCTTATTTATGTGCTTGAGAAGCAAGAATGTATATTTTGATGATTTTCATATTGTTTTTCAATGACGATACATGGCTTTTGTCTGGAAGGCTTGATATTTTTCATTGTCTTTGTTTATTAAATATAATGTATGGTTTTGACATAAGAATAAAGATTTGAGCATGCTATTATAAAGTCAATCATAAATTAAAACTAAAGAAGTTTTAGGCATTTATAAGAATCATTCAAAATTATGTTCAATGAAACCTTGCTTAATGTTGCAATGAAAATATTAAAGTTATACTTGATGATTTCAGATTTGACAAATGCTACACTTTAAATATGAATCATTCTTCAATCAGATTAAATGCTTCAATCATTTTCTAACTCTAGAGTTCTCGATTTTGGTGAAATACAAGTGATAAATTCATTTATGATATCTTGTAAATCACTTGAATTATGAATGAGTTTTTCTTTTTTATGATGTGTTAAAAGAATCACTTAAAAAGAAAATGTTTTTCCCATTTTATCGAGATTAATGATTTCATGATATTATGTGAATCTCGAAACTGATTTTGATGAAATAGTAATAACATTATTCATGTTATGAATCTTAAAAATGATAATATGCTTCATGTGATAATATGAATACATGAAACACTTATGATATTCTGTGTATTCATAAAATATTTATCTCATCATCCAATAACTCTTCTTGATATTCCTTATGAGATGAAATGAAATAATGCATGAAATACAAATGAGGAGTTAATGATCATGCATAATAGGATGTAATGAATTCTAGATACCATCGTTTGAATATCTATGATCATGTTGCCAAAATGATATATCATGAATGCTTGAATATCATGTTTGATATGCTCATGATGATGATTGATTTTTCGGTATCATGCATAAAATTTTTTGAAATGTAATGTTAATGAATTTGTGCATTGAAACTATAATGATGCACAAATAAGAATGATTACTTACCTTTGTCATGATTTAGAAATTGATGTAAAGGGTTTTTCCCTTGTTGACAATGACAAAGGGGGAGATAGCTAGTTTGCACAAGTCAAGAAGATGCAAAAACTTGATTGCCAGCTTGCCTATCGTAAGTAGCAAAGATTGCTAACTTGCTTATTTCAAGAAGCAAAAGTTGTCTTCTTGAACATCACCATCTTGAATATCTCAAGAAGCAAGACTTGCAACTTGCACATTACAATAGGAAGCAATAATCATGAGCCTACACAAGAAAGTTATCTTGCATTTGCTTTCGAAGTTTTTTGCTAGCTTGTATATTGTGAAACTTGTACATCGTAAAAATTGCTAGCTCGTAGTCTAAAGAGAAGCGAAAAGCTTCTATCTCAAAAGAAGCAAATGTGCTATCTTGCCTATCTCAAGAGGCAAAAATGCTAACTTGCACATCTAGCAAAACTTGACAAATTTGCATATATCAAGAAGCAAGAGTTGCTTTCTTGAACATCTCAAAATTGCTAGCTTGCGGGCCTTAAAATGTAGAAATTTTTTGCTAGCTTGTATATGGTAAACCTGCTATCATACTATCATGATGATGAGTATGTCTTATCTTTATGATTGTATTTGAAAAACTATGACAAAAATACGTCCTAATGATTGAACGTGTTAAAATTATTTTTCGAACCTTCTTGATTGAATGATCGAATCACTTGATTGGCATAATAATTTTACACAATTACATGTTGAAAATTATGCGCTTGAATACAAAACTTCCATGATAACAAGCATGCTTTACCTTCATGATTGTAATTGAATATCTATAGCAAAACCTTGTCCGAATGGAAGAAAGAGTCAAATTTCATTTTCGGATTCTCTTGAATCTAACATATCAAGTTCACTCTCTTCCAAACTTAACAAGCATATGTCATATCAAGTTTAGTTCATATCATTGATTTTTGACATATGTAATTAACTAGCAAATACATTTCTCATACACACATCATGTGAAAAATATTTTTTGAGAAATGGATTTGATGAATATGGATGAAAGTGTTTTTACTTGCAAGGATTTATTTCACATACATAACAACAAGCACTTATGCTTAAAATTTGCTTATATCGTTCTCCGTTTTGTTGATGACAAAGGGGGAGAAATATATGAATTGATGCTATGAACACTGATGCTAGGCTTGCATCATCAAGAGATATATGAATTGATATGATTGCCATATTTGCAATGCTTGCATCATTAAGAGATATATGAATTGATGCTATGATTGCCAAACTTGTATTATGCCATGTTTTCATCATGCGTTAAGATATCAAGAACTTGTATCGTAATTTTACGCGTTGATATCTTACCATGTGATGAACTGCTATAATTAATAAACACTTGAAATGTTTGCATTATGATATCAAAAGCTTACATCGTAATTTTTTTTTCATGTTGATATTTGATATTAGCAAACTTGCATGATGATAAAACTTGATAGTATGATTTTCATGCAATGAGTTGAACCAATATCACACACACTTGTTTGTAATACTTCTCCTTTTTGTTGATGACAAAGGGGGAGAAGTATGTTGATGAAAGTATGTTGATGACATGACATGTGATGCATAAGTTTATGCATATGTTCATGTTGATGTATTGCAAGTATTCATGATGAATATTGCAATGACTTGAATTCAGTTTGAATTCAAGGTTCTATCAATATGGCATATTGATAGGGGGAGTTTGTTTAAACTCCGGGAGTTAAGTTTAACTCCGTCATCAAGTGGTTGTCATCATCAAAAAGGGGGAGATTGTTGAATCTCGTATTTTGATGATGAAACTACTTGATATATGTTGATGATTTAATCTGCGTTTTGAGTGACGCAGGATGCTTCGATCAGGATGAGACAATTAAAGCAGGAAAATCATATTGTGCCGAAGGAACATGTCAGAAGATTGGACGTCGGGCCGGTGGATCGGTCGACGTATCGACAGAAGGCTTCGGGCCGTGGACTCGGGCATCAGGCCAAGAAGAGCGGGTATTGTGCCAAGGATATCGGAGTTGCGGAGTCAACTGGCCGATTGGGCAATAGGCTGCAGAAGAGGACGATGCGCCGAAGAATCGGACGAAGCGTCGAGGGACCAATGACATGTCGGACAACTTGGTTAATTGCTTAGTATTAATTGTCTCGATCGAAGTTTTGTTTTGTTGTGCAGGATTAACTATGATAAAGAGTAAGACAAGCAGCAGGTGTTGCGCCGGAGTCAAGATCAGGATCACGTTGGGAGTTCGAGAGTTCGACGGAAGTTCGGACGGTCATCGGAGGTTCAGCGTGAACAGATCCGAGAAGTCCAGAAGCTTGCCAAGCGAAGCTCGTCGGAACTCGCCAAGTGGATCGTCGCAAGTCCAGGAGTATGCCGGATGTCCGCAGAAGGATCACCGAGGGTTATCGGTTGATCGACGGAAGTTGGCCGGAAACTCGCCGGAAGAAGCGATTGACGCATCGGAGCAAAGCTGCAGAAGTTGTCTTAGAGTTAATCGTAGTTAGCATGATGATTAAGCATGAAAATGGGAGGTGATCCCATTAGCTTAATCTTGGGGCAATTGGGCCCCTGAAAAGATTCAAAGTGGGCCGAATGGAGTGAACCATTCGGACCCTGATTGCACCAGGAGGTGCAACCGCCCCAGCCAGGAGGTGCAATCGCCTGGGCTGTGGGGTTGGGAGGTGCAACCGCCCCAGCCGAGAGGTGCAACCGCCCAGAGCTCAGTCTTCGAGCTAGACTGGGCGGTGCAACCTCCTCTGCCAAGAGGTAGCACCGCCAGAGCTCAAGTTTCGAGCTCTGCCAGGCGATGCAACCACCGAGCTCAGTCTTCGAGCTCTGGCGGAGAGGTGCATCAGCCTGAGCTCAGTCTCGAGCTCTGCCAGGTGATGCATTCACCGAGCTCAGTCTTCGAGCTCTGGCAGAGAGGTGCATCAGCCTGAGCTCAGCTTGGAGCTCTGCCAGGTGATGCAACCACCGAGCTCAGTTTCGAGCTCTGCCAGGTGATGCAATCACCAAGCTCAGTCTTCGAGCTCTGCCAGGTGATGCAACCATCGAGCTCAGTCTTCGAGCTCTGGCAGAGAGAAGCAATCGCCTGAGCTCAGTCTTCGAGCTCTGCCAGGCGGTGCCACCTCTCCAGTCAAGAGGTGCAACCGCCTGATCCCAGAATTCTGGGATTTGATCGATTTGATCGTTTTGAGCTCGAATTTTGAATTGGGTTGGGGCCTATAAATACCCCACCCATTCAGCACTGAAAAGATACAGACCTACACCGAAATCTTGATCTTTTCTGTGATTCTAAGAGCTCAAAAGTGTTGTAAAGCCTTTAAGTCTCCTCCTTCTGTTCTTCAAGTTTTCAGTTGTAAAGTGAGGAGAGAAAGGTCTGTAAAGGTTGTCTCCTGAGCCTGTCAAAAGGAGAGAAATTGTAAAAGGGCAGTTTGGCCTTCGCCCATTGAAGGAAGGCACCTAGTTGACGTCGGCAACCTCGTCGGTGGAGGAAGCCAAAAGTGGAGTAGGTCAAGGCTGACCGAACCACTCTAAATCTCTGGTTTGCGTTTATTTTCGAGCACTTCATCATTACTGCAAACCTCCCTCTTTACTACTGCTCTCTGCGCTTTCACGAACAAGTTCTAAGTGCTGTTCTTCCGAATCTGCATTCAGACGTAAATTCGTATTTTCATACGTTACTGTTTACGTTTACGTTTGATTCTGCAGAACTGTCTTCCGTGCTTTTACGAACGAGCTTCTTTGCAGTTTATACTTACATTTTGATCCTATTGATAACTGCAAACTTTCCTCTACGATTTTACGAACGAGTTTCAGCATTTAGACATAAAACTGCATTCAGACGTAAATCGGCTTTCCTTGCTCAATCATCAGATCTCAGTTCACGTTTACGTCTTGATTCCAACTGCATACTGCCTTCTGCGAGTATACAAACAAGTTTCAAAGTTTAGACGTAAATCTGCGTCTAGACGTAAAACTGCGTTTAGACGTAAATCTGCGTTTAGACGTAAATCTTAGTTTAAGACGTAAATCTGAGTTTAGACGTAAATCTGCGTTTAGACGTAAAACTGCGTTTAGACGTAAGTCTGCGTTTAAACGTAAATCTGCGTTTAGACGTAAATCTGCGTTTAGACGTAAAACAGCGTTTAGACGTAAATCTGAGTTTAGACGTAAACTGCGCTTAGACGCAAAACTGCGCTTAGACGCAATCTGCGCTTAGACGCAAACTGCACTTAGATACAAACTGAGAATTTGCTTTTGCATCATAACAGTTTTTGAACGAACGCAGCTTTTGGTTTTTAATCGCTGTAAGATTTCCGCTGCACTAATTCACCCCCCCCCCTCTTAGTGCTCTCGATCCTAACAACCTCGAGGGACTCGACCAATCACACTAAGCCTAAAAGGTAGACAACTCTTGCCAATCACAACTCCTTGTTATTCCCGTCCTGTTCGGCCTCCGAATCACCATGGCCTCGAGGGACTCGACCAACCATGATGCTCGGTTAAGTCAACACCTTCGTTACAAGATGAGTCTGATTTGATGATATACCCTCGAGGGACTGGACCAAGCATATCGTGCCCTCAGGTCACCGGTGACATCTCTATGTCGTAAGCAAGATAGCGAATCGCGATATAGGTGAGTCTCGAGGGACTCGACCAACTCAACCTACACCGGGATTCGGTTCCTACTCATAACGATGGAAGGCCACGTGGGTCAATCTAATTGCCTCACGTTTACCGACTTAATATTATCGAGAGATGTTTCTATGATTTGGTCTCCTAATATGACATGTCACACATAAGCATATTTAATATATATCTACATCGCATGCAAATATATATACATATCTAGTATGTGTATAAGCAATCACACCAGATGATCATGGACCACAACCTAATATGATTAGGCCCGAGCCAGTAGGCCTAATCACTCACATCAAGATCTATGTGTGCAACGGTGCATCTCCATGCATTGTGATCGTCCATCTCGTCCTCGTCGGTTCCGTCGACATCTTGATGCATCTCCATGCATCACGATCGAACGTCTCGTGGGTCCCGCTATGGCATCCACGCTCCCGCTGCGCCTCCTCATGTGATTACAACTTAATCATAGGCACGCAGGCCCGACAATAAACGAGAAATATAATGGAGCTTCGCAGACCTCAATAATAATAATCACAAGTACACACATCACACGGTCCATGATCATCCGTCCACTCATCATACATCACATGTATAAATAATCATCATCATGTAGGACTACTAGATAATAATAAAAATAATAATCAACTAAACCTTTTAATTAATTAATATTTTCTGAAATCAAGGATATATAGGGAATTTCTCAATCCTAAGGGTATTTTCGTAATTTGGACAAAAGACAGAAACTGGAATTTCTCAAATTTCGAGGGGCAAAACTGTCTTTTTGCCCAAAAAAACCCTAATACCCTTTGCCCTTTTTGCTGCTACCGCCGCCGCCACCTTGCCGGCGGCGGCCTGTGCGGCGGGGGGCGGGGCGCTGCCCTCGCCTGCGGGCGGCACGCCCGCTGGCCCCCGCGGGCGTCGCCGCCTCCGCGGGCAGTTCTGCAGGCGAGGCAGCGCCCGCAGGCGGTGCTGCCTCGCTGGCGGCCGCCCCTGCGGGGTTTTTGCCCGTGGGAGCAGTGGTCACAGGCGCCGCTACCCTGCGGTGCCTCAGCCCGCGCTGCTGCCCCGCGGCGCCTCTACCCGCGGGCTGCCAGCCCCGCCGGCAGCAAGCCTGCTGCAAGCAGGCCGCCGGCTGGCTGCTGCAGACACAGCGCTTGCGCATGCGCCGGCGCTGTGCTGCCTGGCTGCGACTGCGGCTGCCGCTGCAGGTGGCTGCAGGCATGCAGATCGAGGGCAGCAACTGTTGCTGCCCTTCCTCGCTTTTGCGTCAACGATTTTGACGTCAAAATTCTTCCTAAACACAATACACGCAGTTCAAAACCAATCATTCGCACGAACAACCTGGCTCTGATACCACTGTTGGGAAATCATAGGGGGCGACATCATATGCGCAGCGGAAGAACAAGAAAACAAAAATCCCCGATTCCCAAAAAGATGTTCATCGTCGTGCGAAGATTGGTGCGCAAAATCCGCAAAAACACAAAACTGCGTATAGAGATTGTGTTACCTAGGGAGATCGTATATCCCTGTTTCCTTGCAGATCCTTAGGAGAGGGTGAAGGAGGTCAAGCGTCCTCCTCTCTAGCGGTGATCCACACAGCAGGGTTGCGACGACGCTCCTCAAAACTCCAGGCCTACTCTGAGGTGGAGAGGGAGAGGAGAATAGGAAGGGCAAGCAAAGACTCTAGCCTATGAGGCTGTGAATCCCTCCTATTTATAGAGATCCCGTGTCAAAACCCTAATGGGTCCTTTCCCTAGTGGGTATTGGATCTGCATCCAATAAGACAAGGGCTCCGTCGGATATCTCATATCCGAACCTCTACTCATCGCAATGCCTACCATATGTGTGTGACCCTCTAGGCCCAATATCGAGCTGGCCGTGAGTCATACCTGTCAGAACTCCTTCTAACTCAGTGAATTATTATCTCTGTAATAATTCACTCGACTCATCGACTACGGAAGTACTAGGCCACTACGCCGTAGTCCCCAGACGATACAGGGGAATCCAATCCATTGGACCTGTCTGTCCTCAGTTACCATGTACCTATAGTCCCTCATCCATCTAATATCCCAGAGACCGTATATCGAGCATGGTGCTGTCAGACCCATACGGTTTCTACTCGAGTCTCGCTCTAATCGGATTCTCCTAGAGAACTCTTTCTCTCTCAACCCGAATGACCCTGGCCAGGGATTTGTCTGAGCAAGAACACATGGGAAATTCCTCTCATGATACCGAGAGTGGATGATCCTCTATCGACACTCAATAGCCCTCGTAAGGTCGACTACCACTCCTAATGACCAGCTGTACTAGATCTGGGAACAGCCAAACCTATAAGTCTGGTATCAAAGAGTGGAGCACTCATACAGGACATCCTTGGTGTCTCAAGTCTAAGAACCAGATACACCACTAGGACTACGGAATCGTTGTCTGACAATAAGGCATCATCAACCATCCAGCATTCCGTAAGCGGATCAATCAGTGAACTCATTCTCCAATGAGCACTTGTAATGTATCCCTAGTGTCCCTACACGAGCAGCTATGAGACCAGCTGCATCCATCATATGGACGGGTATACAGCACACCAGTCTATCCGGTTATCACGATGTCCCTCTCGAGTAACCTATGACCGGGATTATTTAGGATATGTGTTTAAAGGTGAATCGATCTCATTATCGTGATCTCATCACGATCCGATTCCCATTGCACAAATCCAAGGACATCACAATATATATGCATTTATGCAATAGTTATAAAGTGATATACGCCAAAATATAATAAGCAAAAATATTCTGTATCAAGTCACACGTGCCATCACTCACGTGATTGGCTTGCTGGGCACTTATGACTAGCACAAACTTGTTGATGTATGTCAAGCCTTGACATCATCTTTGAAGAGATACATCATGATGAGTATCATGATGGGAGTATTGATAAGTTTAACTGATCTAACTTATCAATACGTCACTTGAATTCTTAGGTCTTGAATTCAAGGTTGACTTATCTCAACTATGGCATATAGACAGGGGGAGTTAAGGATAACTCAATTATCAATTGATTATCATCATCAAAAAGGGGGAGATTGTTGAATCTCGGATTTTGATGATGAAGTCAATTGTCATTTGTTGTCTAATCTATGTGTTGAGATAAGTGTGCAGGATTAACTACGATGAAAGTTAGACAAGCAGCAGGAGTTGCGCCGGAGTCAAGTTCATGATCACATTGGGAGTTCGAGAGTTCGAAGGAAGTTCGGACGGTCGTCGGAGGTTCTGCGAGAACAGATCCGAGAAGTCCAGAAGCTTGCCAAGCGAAGCTCGTCGGAACTTGCCAAGTGGATCGTCGCAAAGTCTAGGAGTTTGCCGGAAGTCCGCAGGAGCATCACCGAGGGTTCATCGGATAATCGACGGAAGTTCGCCGGAAACTTGCCGGAAGAAGCGATTGACGCACCGAAGGAAAGCTGCAGAAGTTGTCTTAGATTTAATCGTAGTTAGCACGTTGATTAAGTTGGAAAATGGGAGGTGATCTCATTGGCTTAATCTTGGGGCAATTGGGCCCCTGAAAGACTGAAATTGGGCCGAATGGAATGAACCATTCGGACCCTGATTGCACCAGGAGGTGCAACCGCCCAGGCCAGGAGGTGGCACCGCCTGGGCTAAGCCTCCCAGCGAGACTGGGAGGTGCAACCTCCCTGACAGAGAGGTGGCACCGCCTGAGCTCGGTCTTCGAGCTCTGGCAGAGAGGTGCAACCGCCTCAGTCAAGAGGTGGCACCGCCTGAGCTCGGTCTTCGAGCTCTGCCAGGCGGTGCAACCTCTCCAGTCAAGAGGTGCAACCGCCTGATCCCAGAATTCCGGGATTTGATCGTTTTGAGCTCCAAATTTGAATTGGGTTTGGGCCTATAAATACCCCACCCATTCAGCACTGAAAAGATACAGACCTACACCGAAATCTTGATCTTTTCTATGATTCTAAGAGCTCAAAAGTGTTGTAAAGCCTTTAAGTCTCCTCCTTCTGTTCTTCAAGTTTTCAGTTGTAAAGTGAGGAGAGAAAGGTCTGTAAAGGTTGTCTCCTGAGCCTGTCAAAAGGAGAGAAACTGTAAAAGGGCAGTTGGCCTTCGCCTATTGAAGGAAGGCCCCTAGTTGACGTCGGTGACCTCGTCGGTGGAGGAAGCCAAAAGTGGAGTAGGTCAAGACTGACCGAACCACTCTAAATCTCTAATTTGCGTTTATTCTGAGCACTTTATCATTACTACAAACCTCCTTCATAACTACTGCTCTCTGCGCTTTTACGAACAAGTTCTAAGTGTTGTTCTTTCCGAATCTGCATTCAGACGTAAATCGGTGTTTTCGTACGATATTTACATTACAGTTTACGTTTACATTTTAATTCTGCAAAACTGTCTTCTACGCCTTCACGAACAAGCTTTTAAGTGCTGATCTGTCCGAATCTATTTTCAGACGTATACTAGTGTTTTCGTACGATATTTACATTGCAGTTTACGTTTACGCCTTGATTCTGCAAAACTGTCTTCTGCGCTTTTACGAACGAGTTTCGAAAGTTCAGCTCCCTTTAAAACTGCGTTTAGACGTAAATCTGCGTTTAGACGTAAAATTATGTTTAGACGTAAAACTGCTCAAACTGTGCTTAGACGTTTTTAGACGTAAACTGAGTTTAGACGTAAATCTGCGTTTAGACGTAAAACTGCGTTTAGACGTAAATCTGCGTTTAGACGTAAAACTGCGTTTAGACGTAAATCTGCGTTTAGACGCAAACTGCGCTTAGACGCAAACTGCGCTTAAACGCAAACTGTGTTTAGACGCAAACTGCGCTTAGACGCAATCTGCGCTTAGACAACTGCACTTAGATACAAACTGAGAATTAGCTTTTGCATCATAATAGTTTTTATTGAACGAACGCGGCTTTTGGTTTTAAATCGCTGTAAGTTTTCCGCTGCACTAATTCACCCCCCCCCCCCTCTTAGTGCTCTCGATCCTAACAGGTTGGAGATCCAATACTCAATAAGGCAGGAACCATTAGGGTTAAGTTAATAATGGGCCTCTATAAATAGGAGGAAAGGTTTATATGCTAGAGCTTCTCTTAGTTGTCGTCTCCTATTCTCCTCTCCACTTCTCCTCCTCAGATAGTAAGCTAAGAGATTTGAGGAGCATCATCATAGCCCTTGTTGGGAAAATCTTTGGGGGCGACATCACATGCGTAGCAGAAGAACAAGAAAACAAAATCTCCAATTCCCAAAGAGATGTTTGTCGTCGTACGAAGATTGGTGCGCAAAATCCGTGAAACTGAAAACTGCGTATAGAATAGATTGTGTAACCTAGGGAGATCGTATATCCCTATTTCCTTGTAGATCCTTAGGAGAGAGTGAAGGAGGTCAAGCGTCCTCCTCTCTAGTGGTGATCCACACAGCAGGTCTCTGACGACGCTCCTCAAAACTCCAGACCTACTCTGAGGTGGAGAGGGGAAGGAGAATAGGAGAGGCAAGCAAAGGCTCTAGTCTATGAGGCTCTGAATCCCTCCTATTTATATAGGTCCCCTGTCAAACCCTAATGGATCCTCCCCTAGTGGGTATTGGATCTGCATCCAATAACCCAAGCCTTTTAGATTAGTGGATCTCTATCCAATAATCTCTCAAGGGCTCTTATTGGATCTCGTCCATGGGATCCAATAATTCAGGGGCTCATTGGGTATCCAATAAGACAAGGGCTCCGTCGGATATCTCATACCCAAACCTCTACTCATCGCAATGCCTACCAAATGTGTGTGACCCTCTAGGCCCAATATCGAGCTGGCCGTGAGTCATACCTGTCAGAACTCCTTCTAACTCAGTGAATTATTATCTTTGTAATAATTCACTCGACTCATCGACTACGGACGTACTAGGCCACTACATCGTAGTCCCCAGACGATACAGGGGAATCCAATCCTTTGGACATGTCTGTCCTCAGTTACCGTGTACCTATAGTCCCTCATCCATCTAATATCCTAGAGACCGTATATCGAGCATAGTGCTGTCAGACCCATATGGTTTCTACTCGAGTCTCGCTCTAATCGGATTCTCCCGGAGAACTCTTTCTTTCTCAACCCGAGTGACCCTGGCTAGGGATTTGTTTGAGTAAGAACACATGGGATATTCCTCTCATGACGCCGAGAGTGGATGATCCTCTATCGACACTCAATAGCCCTCGTAAGGTCGACTACCACTCCCAATGACCAACTGTACTAGATCTGGGATAGCCAAACCTATAAGTCTGGTATCAAAGAGTGGAGCACTCATACAAGACATCCTTGGTGTCTCAAGTCTAAGGACCAGATATATCACTAGGACTACGAAATCGCTGTCTGACAACAAGGCATCATCAACCATCCAACATTCCGTAAGCGGATCAATCAGTGAACTCATTCTCCAATGAGCACCTGTATTGTATCCCTAGTGTCCCTACACGAGCAGCTATGAGACCAACTGCTCCATCATATGGATGGGTATACAGCACACCAGTTTGTCCGATTATCACGATGTCCCTCTCGAGTAACCTATGACCGGGATTATTTAGGATATGTGTTTAAAGGTGAATCGATCTCATTTTCGTGATCTCATCATGATCCGATTCCCATTGGACAAATCCAAGGACATCACAATATATATATATGCACATAAGCAATAGTCATAAAGTGATATTTGCCAAATTATAATAAGCAAAAGGATTCTGTATTAAGTCACACGTGTCATCACTTACGTGATTGGCTTGCTGGGCACCTATGACTAGTAATCTCTCACTTGACCTAAAGCCAATCACCTATGTGTCTGATCCCCATCAGACCCTTGTGACGCTCAAAGACAAAATGAGACAACGGTTTTGTCAGTGGATCTGCAATGTTATCTTCGGATGGAACTCTTTCCATTGCTACATCTCCTCCGGTTACGATATCTCTGATAAGGTGGAACCTCCTCAGAACATGCTTAGATTTCTGATGAGACCTAGGTTCCTTCGCTTGAGCAATCGCCCCAGTATTGTCACAATATAAGGAGATCGACTCCTCGCTACCCGACACGACTCCCAAATCTGTGATGAACTTCTTCAACCAGACTCCCTCCTTTGCTGCATCTGATACAGCAATGTACTCCATCTCTATGGTCGAACTAGCAATAGTATCTTGCTTAGAACTCTTCCAGCACGCTGCTCCTCCATTCAAGGTGTACACATACCCCGAATTTGACTTGCTATCATCGACATCAGACTGAAAACTTGAGTCTGTGTAGCCTTCAACCTTAAGGCTACTACCTCCATATACTAGTAAAAGATACTTAGTCCTTCTCAAGTACTTAAGGATACACTTTACTGCTTTCCAGTGCTCCAAGCCTGGATCCGCCTGATACCTGCTCGTGACACTCAGAGCATGCACTATATCAGGCCTAGTACATAGCATGACATACATGATAGACCCTATTGTTGGGGCATAAGGTATAATATATATGTTCGCCCTTTCTTCTAGAGTCTTTGGGGACATACTCGTAGAAAGCGATATCCTATGTCTCATCGGTATGAGACCTCTCTGGGAATTTTTCATGCCAAACCTTTTGACAATGGTTTCTATGTACTTGGACTGGGACAAGTCAAGCATCCTCTTGGATCTATCTCTATAGATTCGAATCTCCAAGATATAGGATGCTTCCCCTAAGTCCTTCATGGAGAAGTGTCTAGATAACCAAGTCTTTACTGTGGATAGCATTCGTACGTCATTCCCAATGATCAGGATGTCATCCACATATAACACCAAAAAGGTGATAGCGCTCCCACTTACCTTCCTGTACACACAAGACTCATCTTTGTTCTTAACGAAGTCATAAGATCTTATTGCCTTAGCAAATCTTATGTTCCAACTTCGAGAAGCTTGCTTTAGTCCATAAATGGATCTAAACAACCTACACACCTTATCTGAGTAGTTCTTGGACACGAATCCCTCAGGTTACATCATATACACCTCCTCCTCGAGGTTCCCATTGAGGAATGTGATTTTCACATCCATCTTCAAGATCTCATAATCATAGTATGCTGCAATAGCCAATAGAATTCTGATGGATTTCAGCATTGCTACGGGTGAGAAGGTTTCGTCATAGTCAACACCTTGCCTTTGACGATACCCCTTAGCCACTAGCTTTGCTTTATAGGTCTCTACCTTTCCATCTACTCCGATCTTTTTCTTAAAGACCCACTTGCAACAGCTAGGTACAATACCTTTGGACGCATCAACTAGGTTCCAAACCTTGTTGGAGTACATAGAATCCATCTCAGAATTCATAGCTTCTTGCTATTTCCCGGAGTCTATACTCATAATAGCCTCCTCGTAGGTCTGAGAATCAATATCCTCAACATCCTATCCTCTAATATGTCCCACATATCTCTCAGGAGGATGGGATACTCTATCAGACCTACGAAAAGTTGAAATTTGTGTATTAGGTACCTGAACAGACTCGGGCTGTAGAGTGGTGCTTGAGCTTGGTTCTCCAACCTCGCTCAACTCTATCATTCTCCCACTATCTCCGCCAAGAATGTGTTCCTTCTCAAGGAACACTGCTCTCTTAGCTACAACCCTTTTGGTCCTCGAGATGATAGAAATAATACCCACAAGTTTCCTTGGGGTATCCCACAAATTTGCATCACTCTATCCTTGATTCTAACTTATCGGGGTTATGTCTTTTAACATGGGCAGGGCAGTCCCAAATCTTAACAACCTTAAGATCAGGCTTCTTCCCTTTCCATATCTCATATGGTGTAGACACTACCGACTTAGTTGGAACTCTGTTCAGAAGGTAAGTTGCGGTTTCTAGGGCATATCCCCAGAATGAGATGGGTAGGTCAGTGAAACTCATCATGGACCGTACCATTTCTAATAGCGTACGATTCCTCCTTCCAAAGACACCATTGAGTTGAGGTGTATAAGGAGGTGTCCATTGGGATAATATCCCATGGTCCTTGAGGAAATGAGTAATCTCTGTACTTAAGTACTCACCTCCTCGATCTGATCGAAGAGTTTTGATACTCTTTCCAGTCTGGTTCTCCACCTCATTCTTATACTCTCTGAATTTCTCAAAGGCCTCGGACTTGGACTTCATTAAGTACACATATCCATACCTTAAGAAATCATCAGTAAAGGTAATGAAGTAGGAGTAACCACCAATGGCATGAGTTGACATGGGTCCACATACATCACTATGTATGAGTTCCAACATCTCAATGGCTCTCTCTCTAGTTCCACTAAACGGAGAGTTGGTCAGTTTTTCAAGAAAGCAAGGCTCGCAAGTTGTATATGACTCATAGTCGAATGGATCTAGATATCCATCATTTAGCAACTTTTGAATCATTCACTCATGGATGTGACCTAGCCTACAATGCCATATGTATGCACTATTCACCTTATCTCGTTTCCTCTTAGACACACTTACATTCATGATATGTGGAGTAGTGTCTAGCATAAACAAACCTTTATGCAATATTCCTCTTGCCAATCTCCTCTCAGCTTTGCTAGAATTTACAATAAATTGTAGATGTGATAAGCAATACTGGTATCCAATACCAATGCACTATCACAAAAATCTGACAATTGGAGATTGATCATGAATGTACCTGAAGCTTCTCCAAGCTTCTATTTCTCCCTCTCTATAAGGTACTCTTTGTAGTTCCTCTTCCAGTGCCCATCTTTACCACAGTGGAAGCACTGGCCTTTGTCCTTTGCTGGGTCTTTCTTACCAACCTTTGCTTTACCTACCTAGTCTACCCTTGCCCTTTTCCTTCTTAAGGGACCTTTCTGTTTTCCATTTCTTTCTGATCTCACCAGTGTAGAGAACTGGCTTCTCTTTCTTTACAGTACTCTCTACCTCCCTCAACGTATTGAGGAGCTCTGGGAGAGTTACCTCAAGCTTGTTCATATTAAAATTCATTATGAAATGTGAAAAGGAATCTAGTAGGGACTGAAGCATAATGTCCACACACAAGTTATCCTCTAGGACCATTCCTAGACCTGTGAGTTTCTCTATCCACTCAATCATCTTTAGGACATGGTTCTGAACCGGTGTCCCCTCAATCATCCTAGCGCGGAAGAGGCTCTTGGATATCTCATATCATTGAGTCCTTCCCTGTTCCTCAAACAATTTGCAGACATGTAGGAGAATGGATCTGGCATCCATCTTTTCATGTTGTCTCTGTAACTCAAGAGTCATAGAGCCCAACATATAGCACTGAGCAAGAGTGGAGTCATTAATATACTTTACGTAGCGAGCAATCTCATCCTCGCTTGCCCCTTCTTCGGGCGTAGGCATCACTGTATCAAGGACGTACACGATTTTCTTCGCCGTGAGAACAATTCTTAAGTTATGGAGCCAATCCGTATAATTTGAACCAGTGAGGTGGTTGACATCAAGTATGCCACGTAAGGGATTTGAAAGCGACATTTTCTAAAAATAAAGATGCAGCAGAAATGAATAACATGCAGATTTTGCAAGAAATAAACTATCAAGATATGGACGTCTATCTTAATATGCTCCCACTATTTTACTAATGAGTCACGCGACACTCTCAGCACGTGAAACAAAAGTCTCCGACAGACTTCTAGTGGGGATCAGGATCCAATCAGCGTCTTAGTGTAACCTCGAGGGACTCGACCAATCACACTAAGCCTAAAAGGTAGGCAACTCTTGCCAATCACAACTCCTTGTGATTCCCATCCTGTTCGACCTCCGAATCACCATGGTCTCGAGGGACTCGACTAACCATGATGCTCGGTTAAGTCAACACCTTCGTTACAAGATGAGTCTGATTTGATTGTATACCCTCGAGGGACTTGACCAAGCATACCATGTCCTCAAGTCACCGATGACATCTCTATGTCGTAAGAAAGATAGCGAATCGCGATATAGGTGAGTCTCAAGGGACTCGACCAACTCAACCTACACCGGGAATCGGTTCCTACTTATAACGATGGAAGGCCACGTGGGTCAATCTAATTGTCTCACGTTTACCGACTTAATATTATCGAGAGAGATGTTTCTATGATTTAGTCTCCTAATATGACATGTCACATATATACATATTTAATATATATCTACATCGCAAGCAAATATATATACATATCTAGTATGTGTATAAGCAATCACACCAGATGATCATGGACCACAACCTAATGTGATTAGGCCCGAGCCAGTAGGCCTAATCACTCACATCAAGATCTATATGTGCAATGGTGCATCTCCATTCCCTGTGATCGTCCATCTCGTCCTCGTCGGTTCCGTCGACATCTCGATGTATCTTCATGCATCGCGATCGTCCGTCTCATGGGTCCCGCTATCACATCCACGCTCCCACTGCGCCTCCTCATGTGATTACAACTTAATCATAGGCACGCAGGCCCGACAATAAATGGAAAATATAATGGAGGCTCACAGACCCCAATAATAATAATCACAAGTACACATATCACACGGTCCATGATCATCCGTCCACACATCATACATCACATGTATAAATAATCATCATCATGTAGGACTACTAGATAATGATAAAAATAATAATCAACTAAATCTTTTAATTAATTAGTATTTTATGAAATCAGGGATATATAGGAAATTTTTGAATTCATAGGAGTATTTTCATAATTTTGACAAAAGACATAAATTGAAATTTCTCAAATTCATAAAGGCAAAACTACCTTTTTGCACAAAAAACCCTAAGCCCCTCTCCCTCTTCGTTGCTGCTGCTACCGCCGCCACCACCCTACCGGCAGCAGTCTATACGGCGGAGGGCGGGGCGCTGCCCTCACCTGCGGGCGACACGCCCGCTGGCGGCATTGCCCCTGTAGGTGGGCGCCCCCGCGGGCGATTCAGCCCGCGGGGCAGCACCCGCAGGCGGTGCTACCCCTGCGGGCGCAGCCGCCTCCGCGAGCAGTTTTGCCCGCGGGGCAATGCTCGCAGTCGATGCTATCCCCCCGGGAAACCGTCCCTGCGGGGGGGTTTCGCCCGCGGGAGCTGCGGCGGCAGGCACCGCTGCCCTGCGGCGCCTCACCACATGGGAGAAGCGACCGTAGGTGCCTCTGCCCGTGGGTTGCCAGCCCCTCCAGTCGTAAGCCTGCTGCAAGCAGGGCACCGGCCGACTACTGCGGACGTAGCCCCTGTGCTGCCTGCTTGTAGCTGCGCTGCACGCACGTAGATCGAGGGCAGCAACTGTTGCTGCCCTTTCTCGCTATTGCGTCAACAATTTTGACGTCAAAAGTTTCTTCAAAACACAACACACGTAGTTCAAAACCAATCTATCGCACGAACAACTTGGCTTTGATACCACTCTTGGGAAAATCTTTGGGGGCGACATCACATGCGCAGCGGAAGAACAAGAAAACAAAAATCCCCGATTCCCAAAGAGATGTTCGTGGTCATGCGAAGATTGGTGTGCAAAATCCGCAAAACTGAAAAACTACGTATATAATAGATTGTATAACCTAGGGAGATCGTATATCCCTGTTTCCTTGCAGATCCTTAGGAGAGGGAAAATGAGGTCAAGCGTCCTCGTCTCTAGCGGTGATCCACACAGCAGGACTGCGACGACACTCCTCAAAACTCTAGGCCTGCTTTGAGGTGGAGAGGGGAAAGAGAATAGGAGAGGCAAGCAAAGGCTCTGAATCCCTCCTATTTATAGAGGTCCCCTGTCAAACCCTAATGGATCCTCCCCTAGTGGGTATTGGATCTGCATCCAATAACCCAAGCCTTTTAGATTAGTGGATCTCTATCCAATAATCTATCATGGGCTCTTATTGGATCTCGTCCATGGAATCCAATAATTTAGGGGCTTATTGGATATCCAATAAGACAAGGGCTCCATCGGATATCTCATATCCGAACCTCTACTCATCGCAATGCCTACTATATGTGTGTGACCCTATAGGCTCAATATCTAGCTAGCCGTGAGTCATACCTGTCAGAACTCCTTCTAACTCAGTGAATTATTATCTTTGTAATAATTCACTCGACTCATCGACTACGGACGTACTAGGCCACTACGTCGTAGTCCCCAGACGATACAGGGAAATCCAATCCTTTGGACCTGTCTGTCCTCAATTACCGTGTACCTATAGTCCCTCATCCATCTAATATCCCAAAGACCGTATATCGAGCATAGTGCTGTCAGACCCATACGGTTTCTACTCGAGTCTTGCTCTAATCGAATTCTCCCGGAGAACTCTTTCTCTCTCAACCTGAATGACCCTGGCTAGGGATTTGTCTAAGCAAGAACACATGGGATATTCCTCTCATGACGCCGAGAGTGGATGATCCTCTATCGTTACTCAATAGCCCTCGTAAGGTCGACTACCACTCCCAATGACCAGCTGTACTAGATCTGGGATAGCCAAACCTATAAGTCTAGTATCAAAGAGTGGAGCACTCATACAGGACATCCTTGGTGTCTCAAGTCTAAGGACTAGATATACCACTAGGACTACGGAGTCGCTGTCTGACAATAAGGCATCATCAACCATCCAGCATTCCGTAAGCGGATCAATCAGTGAACTCATTCTCCAATGAGCACCTGTACTGTATCCCTAGTGTCCCTACACGAGCAGCTATGAGACCAGCTGCTCCATCATATGGATTGGTATACAACACACCAGTCTGTCCGATTATCATGATGTCCCTCTCTAGTAACCTATGACTGGGATTATTTAGGATATGTGTTTAAAGGTGAATCGATCTCATTTTCATGATCTCATCACGATCTGATTCCCATTACACAAATCCAAGGACATCACAATATATATATATGCACATATGCAATAGTTATAAAGTGATATATGTCAAAATATAATAAGCAAAAGGATTCTGTGTCAAGTCACACGTGCCATCACTCACGTGATTGGCTTGCTGGGCACCTATGACTAGTAGCCCTGCTGTGTGGATCACCACTAGAGAGGAGGACGCTTGACCTCCTTTATTCTCTTCTATAGATTTACAAGGATTTAGGGATACACGATCTCTCTAGGTAAAACATAATCTTTCGTATATGTAATTTATCAATTTTACAGATTTTATGCACCAATCTTCATATGATGATGAACACAATTTATGAAAAATTTATGGATTTTATTTTATGTTCTTCCGCTGAGTATATGATGTCGCCCTAGAATTCCCTATAGTGGTATCAGAGCCAGGTTGTTCATACAATAGATTGATTTTGAACTACATGTGTTGTGTTTTAGAAAAACTTTTGATGACAAAATAGTTGATGAAAATACAAAAGAAAAAAGTAACAACAACTATTGCTGCCCTCGCAAAGCGACAAAAAGGGCTACTTGCAACCTTGGCCGCCACTTGCATGGCGATGGCCAGTGGTGCCTGCGAGTAGGGCACCCGTTGGCAGGCTACCTACATGCCAAGGCCGCAGCCTGCCCGCATGTGCGCAGGCTACACGCAGGCAAAGGCGGCGCCATCTGGTGGCACTAACTCATCGGCAAGTCGCCTACGAGCTAACCGCCTTGCGCGTGGTAGTCGACTGCACGCAAGGCAGCAACCGCCTGTGTGTATAAGGCGGCTGCCACAATAGGGTGTGGTCGCCGCACTAGCGTCGCACTAGCGGCCGCATGCACGCGAGGCAACGCTTGCATGCAAGGCGACAACTGCAAGGGTTGTAGCCGTCGCACTATCGCTGGTAGTAGGGAGGCGGCAGCCACAAGAGTTACGACCGTCGTAAGGGGAAGTAGAGTTTTCTTTTTTTGGGCAAAAGATAGTTTTGCCCCTCGAAAATTTTAGAAATTCTGAATTCTGTCCTTTTATCTAAATTACAAAAATACCCCTCATAATTTAAAAAATTCCTATATGTCCCTAATTTCAAAAAAAATTAGTTAATCAAAAGGTTTAATTAACTATTATTATTATCTAGTAGTCCTTATTAGGAAAACAATCGGCACTAAGAGGGGGGGTGAATTAATGTAGTAGTAAAATCACAGATTCAAAAAAATATTTCGTTTTGATTAAAATTGATTCCAACGAAAACTGTTTCGTAAAGATCTTAACTTGAAACACGTTCGTAAATGTATTGGAAGTAGTAAGGAAGTAAAGTTTGCAGTAAAGATAAATTGCTCAAATAGAAATGTAAACCGAGTTTTATAGTGGTTCGATCATCATGACCTATATCCACTCCGTCGATTCCTCTTCCGTCAAGGCCATCGGCATCCACTATTGATCTTACTTTAATAGGCAAAGATCAACCTCCTTCTTACACCCCTCTTCTCCTTTTATCGGGTTTAGGAGACAACCCTTACAAGCACTCACTCCTCTCTCAAACTATTCTAATACTTATACTAGAAGAGGAGGATTCTCATAATAGATTACAACCACATTTTTCCCTCTTTAAATTCTCTATGCTTGTATTTTTTAACTAGGGATGGGAGAGGTATTTATAGGCCTCAAGTTGATTCAAACTTGGAGTCTAAAAACATCTCATCCTGGGTTTCCTAGGTACAGGCGGTACCACCGCCTGTGTTGGGCGGTACCACCGCCTGTGTTAGTCTGACACTAACACTACACTAGGCGGTTCCACCACCTAATCTGACGGTACCACCACCTGGCAACCTGCCACTGGGTGGTACCACCACCCAAACTAGCGATACCACTTCCTGGCACCCTACCAGGGGCGGTACCACCGCCCAGACTGGCGGTACACCGCCTGATACAGTCTCCGAGATTGTGCCATGATGGTGTCATCTCTTAGGTCACTATTTGGGCCTTTTATTGGGCCCAACACAATCCTTACATGGGCCCACCTGGCCATAATTAGGTTGGCCCAAATCCAATCCCAATTACGTACTAACTACGAAATCTAAGACATATATAAGCTAAACAAGTCCCTAGGTCTTGGTTTCTTCCGGCGAGCTTCCAGCGAACTTCCGGCGAACTTTCGACGATCTCCCGGTAATGTTCCAATGGACTTTCGGCAAGCTCCTAGACTTCACGATGATCTTCTTAGCGAGTTCGGACGAGCTTCTTCTGGCAAGTTCTTGGACTTCTCGGCTGGTTCCTATAAAACTTCCAACAAACGTCTGGATTTTCGATGAACTCTCAAACTCCTAACGAAATCACGTCCTTGACTCTAGGACTTCATTTTGCTTTATGCCTTGCTATCGTAGTTAATCCTGCATACATAAAAATAACTTTGATTTAGATAATTATTACAAAGCATGAATCATGTTATCCAGCATGTCATTGGTTCATCGACGCTTCGTCCGATTCTTCGGTGCATCGTCATCTCTTGCGGCTTATTGCCCAATCAGCCAGTTGACCTCCACAACTTCGATATCCTTGGTGCAATATCTGCTCTTCTTGGCTCGATGCCCGAATTCATGGCTCGAAGCCTTCTGCCGATATGTCGACCGATCCTCCAGCCCGATGTCCAATCTTCTGACATGTTTTCCTCCGGCCCAACATGATTCTTCCTGCTTTAATTGTCTCTCCCTGATCGAAGCATCCTACGTCACTCAAAACACATATCAAATCATAAACACTATCAATTGGTTTCATCATCAAAATACGAGATTCAATAGTCATATATAATGATATTTACATGTGATGTATGAAGTGAATGGATGATCATAGACCATGTGATGTGTGTGTATTTGTGATTAATATTATTGGAGCCTGCGAGCCTTCAATTTATTTCTCATTTATTATAAGGCCTGCATATCAATGATTAAGTTATAATCACATGAGGAGGCACAGTGGGAGCATAGAAGCGATAGCGGGACCTACGAGGTCGAGACGGATGATCGCGATGCATGGAGATGCATCGAGTTGCCGACGAGATCGATGAGGATGAGATGGACAATCATAGGGCATGGATATGCACCACTACATACATAGATCTTGATGTGAGTGATTAGGTCCCCTAGCTCGGGCCTGATCACATTAGGTTGTGGTCCATGATCATCTAGTGTGATTGCTCATTTGATATGTGACTGCTTGTATACCTACTAGATATGTATTTATATTTGCATGTGATATAGATATATATTAAATATATTTGTATGTGATATGTCATATTAGGAGATCAAATCAAAATTTTCTCTCTTGATAATATTAAGTCGGTAAATGTGAGGCATTTAGATTGACCCACGTGGCCTTCCATCGTTATAGGTAGGGACCGATTCTTAATGTAGGTTGAGTTAGTCGAGTCTCTCGAGGCTCACTTATATCGCGATTTGCTATCTTGCCTATGACATAGAGATGCCACCGATGACCTGAGGACATGGTATGCTTAGTCGAGTCCCTCGAGGGTATATTATTGAATCAGACTCATATAACGATAGTGTTGACTTAACCGAACATCATGGTTGGTTGAGTCCCTCGAGACCCTGGTGGTTTGAAGACCGAATAAGATAGGAATCACAAAGAGTTGTAATCAGTAAGAGTTGCCTGCCTTTTGCGCTTAGTGTGATTAGTCGAGTCACTCGAGATTACACTAAGACACTGATTGGATCCCGATCTGCACTAGAAGTCTGCGGGAGACTTCCGTTTCACGTGCTGAGAGTGTCGCATGACTCGCCAAAAAAATAGTGGGAGTTTTTTAAGATAGAATTTCATATCTTATTTATTTATTTTTTTTAATGAAATCTACATGTTATTTATTTCTACTGCATCTTTATTTTCAAAAAATGTCGCTTTCAAATCTCTTACATGGTATACTTGATGTCAACCTCCTCACTAGTCCGATTTATATGGACTGGCTCCACAACTTGAGAATTATTCTCACAGTGAGAAAATTGCATAAGTCCTTGATATAGTTATGCCTACATCCGAGGAAGGGGTAAGAGAGGATGAGATTGCTCACTACTTGAAGTACATAAATGACTCCACTCTTGCTCGGTGTTATATGTTGGGCTCCATGACTCCTGAGTTACAAAGGCAATATGAAAAGATAGATGACAGATTCATTCTCCTACATGTCCATAAATTGTTTGAGGAACAAAGAATGACTCAACGATATGAGATATCCAAGAGCCTTCCACGCTAGGATGGCTAAAGGGACACCAGTTTAGAACCATGTCCTAACGATGATTAAGTGGATAGAGAAACTCACATGTCTAGGAATGGTCCTAGAAGATAACGTGTATAGATCTTTTTGCTTTAATCCTTAATAGATTCATTTTCATAGTTCATAATGAATTTTAATATGAATAAGTTTGAGGTGAATCTCCTTGAGCTCCTTAATATGTTGAGGGAGGTAGAGAGCATTATTAAGAAAGAGAAGCTAGTTCTATATACTAGTGAGACCAAAAAGAAACGGAAGATAGAAAAGTCCCTTAAGAAGGGAAAAAGTCCATTAAGAAGGGCAAGGGCAAGTGCAAATTGGGTAAAGCAAAGATTGTTAAGAAAGACCCAGCAAAGGACAAAGGTCGGTGCTTCTACTACGGCAAAGATGGACACCGGAAGAGGAACTACAAAGGGTACATTGCAGAGAGGGTGAAATAGAAGCTTGAAGAAGCTTCAAGTATATTCATGACTAGTCTACATTTATCAGACTCTTATGATAACACTTAGGTATTTGATACCGGTAATACTTATCATATTTGCAACTCGTTGTAGGTTCTAATTATGGGAAAATCTTAGGGGGCGACATCACATGCGCAGTAGAAGAACATTAAAAACAAAATCCCCAATTTCCCAAAGATATGTTCATCGTCGTGCGAAGATTGGTGCGTAAAAATCACAAAACCTAAAACTACGTATATGAAAGATTGTGTTACTTAAGGAGATCATATGTCCTTGAATCTTTGCAGATCTCTAGGAGAGGGTGAAGGAGGTTAAGTGCCCTTCTCCCACATAATAGGGATGCGACGATGCTCCTCTAGTCTCCAGGCCTACTATCTGAGGTGGAGAGGGGGAGGAGAAAAGAAGAGGCAACCCAAAAAGGCTTTAGCCTATGAACCATTAGTTCTCTCCTATTTATAAAGGTCCCCTATCAACTTAACCCTAATGGATACAGCCCTATTAGGTATTAGATCTCCATCCAACTACCCAAGCTTCTTAGATTATTGTATCTCTATCCAATAATCTCTTATTAGGTCTTATTGTATCTTATCCATAGGATCCAATAATTCAAGGGCTTATTGGATATCCAATAAGATAGGGGCTCCGGCAGATATCTCATATCTGGACCTCTACTCATCGTAATGCCTACCATATGTGTGTGACCCTCTAGGCCCAATATCGAGCTGGTCGTGAGTCATACCTGTTGAATCTCGGATTTTGATGATGAAGTCAATTGTCATTTGTTATCTAATATATATGTTGAGATAAGTGTGCAGGATTAACTACGATGAAAGTAAGATATGCAGCAGGAGTTACGCCGGAGTCAAGACAATGATCACGTTGGGAGTTCGAGAGTTCGACGGAAGTTCGGACAGTCGTCGGAGGTTCTGCGGGAACAAATCCGAGAAGTCCATGAGCTTGCCAAAGAAGCTCGTCGGAACTCGCCAAGTGGAACGTCGCAAGTCCAGGAGTTTGCCGGAAGTCCGCAGGAGCATCACCGAGGGTTCATCGGATGATCGACGGAAGTTCACCGGAAGCTCGCCGGAAGAAGCGATTGACGCACTGGAGCAAGTTGCAGTAAATGTTTTAGGAAATATCATAGTTAGCACAATGATTAAGTTGGAAAAGGGAGGTGATCCCATTAACTTAATCTTGGAGAAATTGGGCCCTTGAAAAACCCAAATTGGGCCGAATGGATCAACCCATTCGGACCCAGATTTCTGCCAGGCGGTTGAACCGCCCAAGCCTGGAGGTGGCACCGCCTGGGCTAAGTCTCCGAGCGAGACTAGGCAGTGCAACCGCCCCAGCCAGGAGGTGGCACCGCTTGGGCTCAGTCTCCGAGCGAGACTGGGTGGTGCAACCTCCCCTGACAGGAGGTGGCACCGCCTGAGCTCGGTCTTCGAACTCTGGCAGGAGGTGCAACCGCCCCTGACAGAGGTGGCACCGCCCAGAGGCTCAGTCTTCGAGCTCTGCCAGGCGGTGCAACCGCCTCAGTCAGGAGGTGCAACCGCCAGATCCCGGAATTTCGGAAATTGACAGTTTTGAGTTCCAAATTCAAACTGGGTTGGGGCTTATAAATACCCCACCCTTTCAGCACTGAAAGGGCACTCAACATACACTGAAATCCTGATCTTGTTCTGTGATTTTTAGAGCTCAAAATTATTGTAAAGGCCAAAAGTTCTTCTCCCACTTTTCTTTCAAGTTCTGAGCTTTAAAGAGAGGAGAGAAAATTCTATAAGGGTTATCTCCTAAGCCCGTCAAAAGGAGTGAAACTGTAAAAGGGTGGTTGGCCTGCGCCTATTGAAGAAAGGCCTCTAGTTGACGTCGGTGACCTCGTCGGTGGAGGAAGCCAAAAGTGGAGTAGGTCAAGATTGACCGAACCACTCTAAATCTTGGTTTGCATTTACTTTGAGCATATTATCTTTACTGCAAACCTCCTCAAAAGCTCACTGCTTTCTGCACATATACGATCGGGTTTCAAGCTTTGTACTTTCCGAATCGACGTTTAGACGTAAATCAGTTTTTTTGTACGATCACCATATTTCAGTTTGCGTTTACGTTTTGATTTCTATCATAACTGCAAACTGTCTTTATATCCTTGCTTAAACTGCATCTCGCTTAATCAAGTGATTTACGAATCAGCATTTAGACGTAAATCAGTTTCTTCGTACGAATATCATATTTCAGTTTGCGCCTACTATCTGATTTGAATCATAACTGCAAACTGATTTATATCTTTGCTGCATCTTGCTTAATCAAAAGTTAAAGTGATTTACTAATCGGCTTTCTTACCGAAATCACTTTTATCGAACGAACGCAGTTTTTATTTTTATCGTAAAAGATTTTCCGCTGCACTAATTTACCCCCCCCCCCCCCCTCTTAGTGCTCTTAATCCTAACAATTGGTATCAGAGCGGGGTTAACTCTCAAACGGATTAAAACCTAAGAGACATGGCATACGCCGCAAACCAAGAGGGTCATTCTATAACACGTCCACCCATGTTCAATGGGACGGACTACACCTATTGGAAGACCCGAATGAGGATCTTTCTTATTTCTATGGATTTTGAACTTTGGAATCTTGTCGAAAATGGATTTTCGAAGTCTTCTCTTCCAATGATCGATTGAAATGAATTGGAGAAGAAGGCTTTCGCTCTTAATGCAAAAGCTATGAATGCCTTATTTTGTGCACTTGATAAAAACGAGTTCAACCGTGTTTCGGTTTGTGAAACCGCATTTGATATTTGGCACACACTCAAAGTGACTCACGAAGGCACAAGTAGAGTGAAAGAGTCAAAAATCAATCTTTTGTTACATTCTTTCGAACTTTTCTGGATGAAACCGAGTGAGACTATTGGCGATATATTTACCCGTTTCACGGATGTCGTCAACGGTCTAAAAGGACTCGGAAAAAGTTTTCGAATTTGAGCTCGTAAATAAGATTCTATGATCCCTTCCTAAGAGTTGGGATCCTAAAGTCACTGCTATTCAAGAGGCGAAAGATCTAAACAACTTCCCTCTTGAAGAACTAATCGGGTTATTAATGACCTACGAGATGACTTGCAAAGCTCATGAAGAGCAAGAAGACATCCTTCCAAAGAACAGGAAGGATATGGCACTCGGAACTTTAGAAGACCACTTGAGAGAAAACTCAAGTGATGAGGACTGTGATGATGACTTGGCACTTCTAACAAGAAAATTTAAAAAATTCATTAAAAGAAACAAGTTTAAGAATGACACAAAAAATAAACTTGAACCTCAGAAGGACCAAGTTATTTGCTACGAGTGCAAAAAGCCGGGACACTACAAAAGTGATTGTCCCCTAAGTCAAAAAGAGAACATCAAAGAAGAAGGCGCTCAAAGCAACGTGGGATGACTCGAGCGCGTCCGAAGAAGAGGAGTCCAACACCGAGCAAGTTGCTCATTACGCCTTAATGGCCATCGGAGAGGAGGTAACGAATTTAATAGATGCAGATGTATCATTTGATGAATTATTAAATGCCTTCCATGACTTATTTGATGAATGCAAGATTATTAGTAGAAAATATAAATTGCTAAAAAAGGAGCATGATAGTCTTACTTGTAATTTTGATAAGTTAAAAACTGAATATCATGATAGTTTAGGTTCATGCATAAAATGCCATAATCTAGAAACTCTCCAAAAGGAAAACTTGCTACTTAATGATACCTTGAAGAAATTCGAGGTTGGTAGCAAGTCATTGAACATGATCCTTGCAAACAAGGGTCATGTTCCCAAAAGAAGTGGAATCAGATTTGTGAGAAGTCCTCACCAAAATCCAACCACCTTCATAAAAGGCCCAATCTTACATGTTCAACACCAAAGCAAATGCAACTTTTGTTGCAAACTTGGACACAAAACGCATTATTGTCCATTCAAGAAAATTAGTCCGAACAAATTAATTTGGGTTCCTAAAGGAACCATGATAAATTCTATGCAACATGATAAACAATGTAGATCTATTTTTTAGGCACCCAAAAGCAAATGGGTACCTAAAAATCATCCTTTCTTGTAAAGACGTAAAACATCATAAGCTGGGAGCAAGAAATAATATCCTGCTCTTTGGATTCTTGATATTCATGACTCGAGATCCAAAAAGAACACGTGATGCTCTCTAGCCTAAATAACAAAAAGAGGGTTAGAAAATTAAAATTACAAATGCGATATAGATACAATCCCATTTGATCCCTCAGAATTGGAAACCCATGATTCTCCCTTCACATATCCTCTGGATTTTCGAACCCATCGATTTCATCCGTTCGTAACTTTCGAATCCAACTATATCATGAACTGACTAAGTTTGTCATGAACTTGCAAGGCTTACCAACTTGGACAATCTGTCACAAATATGTGTACCACATTGAGAGTATGCACGTCAAAATATCTATCTTGATTGTGCAAAAGTTATTATATTAAAATGAAAATTCTTACGTAATTACGTAAGTAGAGTTGATTGCTCCACAAATAAAAATTCATCTCAAAGTCAAAAACATTCAAATCAGACCACACAGCAGTCAGAACCATGCTCACTGCCTGCAGCGGTTGCACCGCCCCAGCTGGAGGTAGCACCTCCGGCTATCACGTATTGCAAGCGGTTGCACCGCCCCAGCCAGCAATGCAACCGCCCGCAATCCTGCCCCCTTTCTAACCCGAGCTAGGGCCGGTGGTGGAACCGACCCCAACTTGCTAGTCAAAAGTGCCCAGCAAGCCAATCACGTGAGTGATGGCACGTGTGACTTGATACAGAATCTTTTTGCTTATTATATTTTGGCGTATATCACTTTATAACTATTGCATAAATGCATATATATTGTGATGTCCTTGGATTTGTGCAATGGGAATCGGATCGTGATGAGATCACGATAATGAGACCGATTCACCTTTAAACACATATCCTAAATAATCCCGGTCATAGGTTACTCGAGAGGGACATCGTGATAACCGGATAGACTGGTGTGCTGTATACCCGTCCATATGATGGATGCAGCTGGTCTCATAGCTGCTCGTGTAGGGACACTAGGGATACAGTACAGGTGCTCATTGGAGAATGAGTTCACTGATTGATCCGCTTACGGAATGCTGGATGGTTGATGATGCCTTATTGTCAGACAACGATTCCGTAGTCCTAGTGGTGTATCTGGTTCTTAGACTTGAGACACCAAGGATGTCCTGTATGAGTGCTCCACTCTTTGATACCAGACTTATAGGTTTGGCTGTTCCCAGATCTAGTACAGCTGGTCATTGGGAGTGGTAGTCGACCTTACGAGGGCTATTGAGTGTCGATAGAGGATCATCCACTCTCGGTATCATGAGAGGAATATCCCATGTGTTCTTGCTCAGACAAATCCCTGGCCAGGGTCATTCGGGTTGAGAGAGAAAGAGTTCTCCGGGAGAATCCGATTAGAGCGAGACTCGAGTAGAAACCGTATGGGTCTGACAGCACCATGCTCGATATACGGTCTCTGGGATATTAGATGGATGAGGGACTATAGGTACATGGTAACTGAGGACAGACAGGTCCAATGGATTGGATTCCCCTGTATCGTCTGGGGACTACGGCGTAGTGGCCTAGTACTTCCGTAGTCGATGAGTCGAGTGAATTATTACAGAGATAATAATTCACTGAGTTAGAAGGAGTTCTGACATGTATGACTCACGGCCAGCTCGATATTGGGCCTAGAGGGTCACACACATATGGTAGGCATTGCGATGAGTAGAGGTTCGGATATGAGATATCCGACGGAGCCCTTGTCTTATTGGATGCAGATCCAATACCCACTAGGGAAAGGACCCATTAGGGTTTTGACACGGGATCTCTATAAATAGGAGGGATTCACAACCTCATAGGCTAGAGTCTTTGCTTGCCCTTCCTATTCTCCTCTCCCTCTCCACCTCAGAGTAGGCCTGGAGTTTTGAGGAGCGTCGTCGCAACCCTGCTATGTGGATCACCGCTAGAGAGGAGGATGCTTGACCTCCTTCACCCTCTCCTAAGGATCTGCAAGGAAACAGGGATATACGATCTCCCTAGGTAACACAATCTCTATACGCAGTTTTGTGTTTTTGCGGATTTTGCGCACCAATCTTCGCACGACGATGAACATCTTTTTGGGAATCGGGGATTTTTGTTTTCTTGTTCTTCCGCTGCGCATATGATGTCGCCCCCCTTATGATTTCCCAACAGTGGTATCAGAGCCAGGTTGTTCGTGCGAATGATTGGTTTTGAACTACGTGTGTTGTGTTTAGGAAGAACGTTGACGCAAAAGCGAGAAGGGCAGCAACAGTTGCTGCCCTCGATCTGCATACCTGCAGCCACCTGCAGCGGCAGCCGCTGCTGCAGCCGCAGCCAGGCAGCACAGCGCCGGCGCATGCGCAAGCGCTGTGCCTGCAGGAGCCGGCCGGCGGCCTGCTTGCAGCAGGCTTGCGGCCGGCGGGGCTGGCAGCGCGGGCTGAGGCACCGCAGGGCAGCGCCGCGGGCAGAGGCGCCGCGGGGCAGCAGCGCGGGCTGAGGCACCGCAGGGCAGAGGCGCCTGTGGCCGCTGCTCCCACGGGCAAAAACCCCGCAGGGGCGGCCGCCAGCGAGGCAGCACCGCCTGCGGGCGCTGCCTCGCCGGCATAACTGCCCGCGGAGGCAGCGGCGCCCGAAGGGGGCGCCCACCCGCAGCGGCAGCGCCGCCAGCGGGCGTGCCGCCTGCAGGCGAGGGCAGCGCCCTCGCCCCGCCGCACAGGCCGCCGCCAGCAGGGTGGCGGCGGCGGCAGCGGCAGCAGAAAGAGGGAATTAGGGTTTTGGGAAAAACACAGTTTTGCCCCTCGGAATTTGAGAAATTCCAGTTTCTGTCTTTTGTCCAAATTACGAAAATACCCTTAGGAATTGAGAAATTCCCTATATATCCCTGATTTCAGAAAATATTAATTAATTAAAAGGTTTAGTTAATTATTATTTTTAATTATTATCTAGTAGTACTACATGATGATGATTATTTATACATGTGATGTATGATGTGTGGACGGATGATCATGGACCGTGTGATGTGTGTACTTGTGATTATTATTATTGAGGTCTGCGAACCTCCATTATATTTCTCGTTTATTGTCGGGCCTGCGTACCTATGATTAAGTTGTAATCACATGAGGAGGCGCAGCGGGAGCATGGATGCCATAGCGGGACCCACGAGACGGACGATCGTGATGCATGGAGATGCATCAAGATGTCGACGGAACCGACGAGGACGAGATGGACGATCACAAGGCATGGAGATGCACCGTTGCACACATAGATCTTGATGTGAGTGATTAGGCCTACTGGCTCGGGCCTAATCATATTAGGTTGTGGTCCATGATCATCTGGTGTGATTGCTTATACACATACTAGATATGTATATATATTTGCATGCGATGTAGATATATATTAAATATGCATATGTGTGACATGTCATATTAGGAGACCAAATCATAGAAACATCTCTCGATAATATTAAGTCGGTAAACGTGAGGCAATTAGATTGACCCACGTGGCCTTCCATCGTTATGAGTAGGAACCGAATCCCGGTGTAGGTTGAGTTGGTCGAGTCCCTCGAGACTCACCTATATCGCGATTCGCTATCTTGCTTACGACATAGAGATGTCACCGGTGACCTGAGGGCATGATATGCTTGGTCGAGTCCCTCGAGGGTATATCATCAAATCAGACTCATCTTGTAACGAAGGTGTTGACTTAACCGAGCATCATGGTTGGTCGAGTCCCTCGAGGCCATGGTGATTCGGAGGCCGAACAGGACGGGAATCACAAGGAGTTGTGATCGGCAAGAGTTGTCTACCTTTTAGGCTTAGTGTGATTGGTCGAGTCCCTCGAGGTTACACTAAGACGCTGATTGGATCCTGATCCCCACTAGAAGTCTGCCGGAGACTTCCGTTTCACGTGCTGAGGGTGTCGCGTGACTCGTTAGTAAAATAGTGGGAGCATATTAAGATAGAAGTCCATATCTTGATAGTTTATTTCTTGCAAAATCTGCATGTTATTCATTTTTGCTACATCTTTATTTTCAGAAAATGTCGCTTTCAAATCCCTTACGTGGCATACTTGATGTCAACCGCCTCACTGGTCTAAATTATACGGATTGGCTCCGTAACTTGAGAATTGTTCTCACAGCGGAGAAAATCGTGTACGTCCTTGATACAGTGATGCCTACGCCCGAAGAAGGGGCAAGCGAGGATGAGATCGCTCGCTACGTGAAGTACATTGATGACTCCACTCTTGCTCAGTGCTATATGTTGGGCTCTATGACTCCAGAGTTACAGAGACAACATGAGAAGATGGATGCCAGATCCATTCTCCTACATGTCCGTAAATTGTTTGAGGAACAGGGAAGGACTCAACGATATGAGATATCCAAGAGCCTTTTCCGCGCTAGGATGACTGAGGGGACACCGGTTCAGAACCATGTCCTAAAGATGATTGAGTGGATAGAGAAACTCACAGGTCTAGGAATGGTCCTAGAGGATAACTTGTGTGTGGACATTGTGCTTCAGTCCCTACCAGATTCCTTTTCACAGTTCATAATGAATTTTAATATGAACAAGCTTGAGGTGACTCTCCCAGAGCTCCTCAATATGTTGAGGGAGGCAGAGAGTACTATTAAGAAAGAGAAGCCAGTTCTCTACACTGGTGAGACCAGAAAGAAAAGGAAAGCAGAAAGGTCCCTTAAGAAGGGAAAGGGCAAGGGCAAACAAGGTAAAGCAAAGGTTGCTAAGAAAGACCCAACAAAGGACAAAGGCCAGTGCTTCCACTGTGGTAAAGATGGGCACTGGAAGAGAAACTGCAAAGAGTACCTTGCAGAAAGGGCGAAACAAAAGCTTGATGAAGCTTCAGGTACATTCATGATCAGTCTCCATTTGTCAGACTCTTATGATAACACATGGGTATTAGATACCGGTAGTGCTTATCATATATGCAATTCGTTGCAGGTTCTGGCAAGACCTAGGAGACTAGAGAGAGGCGAGATGGACCTCAAGATGGGTAATGGAGCAAAAGTTGCTGTATTAGCTGTTGGCGAGGTCGCCCTACATCTGCCTAGTGGAGCTTTTATTGCATTAGATGCATGTTATTTTGTTCCTTCTATTATCAAAAACATTATCTTCATTTCATGTTTAACAGTTAGTGGATATAAATTTGTTTTTGAGAACAATAGTTGTTCGATATTATTAGATGATAAGATCATCACGAAAGGAACATTGCATAATGGTTTATTTATGTTAGACACCACTCCACATATCATGAATATAAATGTGTCCAAAAGGAAACGAGATGAGTTGAACAGTGCATACCTGTGGCATTGTAGGCTAGGTCACATCCATGAAAGAAGGATTCAAAAGTTGCTAAATGATGGATATCTAGATCCATTCGACTATGTGTCATATGCAACTTGTGAGCCTTGCATTCGTGGAAAACTGACCAACTCTCCATTTAGTGGAACTGGAGAGAGAGCCACTGAGTTGTTGGAACTCATACATAGTGATGTATGTGGACCCATGTCAACTCATGCCATTGGAGGTTACTCCTACTTCATTACATTTACTGATGATTTCTCAAGGTATGGATATGTGTACTTAATGAAGTACAAGTCCGAGGCCTTTGAGAAATTCAGAGAGTGTAAGAATGAGGTGGAGAACCAGACTGGAAAGAGTATCAAAACTCTTCGATCAGATCGAGGAGGTGAGTACTTAAGTACAGAGTTTACTCACTTCCTCAAGGACCATGGGATATTATCCCAATGGACACCTCCTTATACACCTCAGCTCAATGGTGTCTCTGAAAGGAGAAATCGTACATTATTAGATATGGTACGGTCCATGATGAGTTTCGCTGACCTACCCATCTCATTCTGGGGATATGCCCTAGAAACCGCAGCTTACCTTCTGAACAGAGTTCCAACTAAGTCGGTAGTGTCTACACCATATGAGATATGGAAAGGGAAGAAGCCTGATCTTAAGGTTGTTAAGATTTGGGGCTGCTCTGCCCATGTTAAAAGACACAACCCCGATAAGTTAGAATCAAGGACAGGGCGATGTAAATTTGTGGGATACCCCAAGGAAACTTGTGGGTATTACTTCTATCATCTCGAGGACCAAAAGGTCTTTGTAGCTAAGAGAGCAGTGTTCCTTGAGAAGGAACACATTCTTGACGGAGACAGTGGGAGAATGATAGAATTGAGCGAGGTTGGAGAACCAAGCTCAAGCACCACTCTACAGCCCGAGTCTGTTCAGGTATCTAATACACAAGTTTCAACTTTACGCAGGTCTGATAGAGTATCCCATCCTCCTGAGAGATATGTGGGACATATTAGAGCAGAGGATGTAGAGGATATTGATCCTCAGACCTACGAGGAGGCTATTATGAGTATAGACTCCGGGAAGTGGAAAGAAGCCATGAATTCTGAGATGGATTCTATGTACTCCAATAAGGTTTGGAACCTAGTTGATGCACCCGAAGGTATTGTACCCATCGGTTGCAAGTGGATCTTTAAGAAAAAGATCGGAGTAGATGGAAAGGTAGAGACCTATAAAGCAAGGCTAGTGGCTAAGGGGTATCGTCAAAGGCAAGGTGTTGACTACGACGAAACTTTCTCACCCGTAGTAATGCTAAAATCCATCAGAATTCTATTGGCTATTGCAGCACACTATGATTATGAGATCTGGCAGATGGATGTGAAAACCGCATTCCTCAACGGGAACCTGGAGGAGGAGGTGTATATGATGCAACCTGAGGGATTCGTGTCCAAGAACTGCCCAGATAAGGTGTGTAGGTTGCTTAGATCCATTTATGGACTAAAGCAAGCTTCCCGAAGTTGGAACATAAGATTTGATGAGGCAATCAGATCTTATGACTTCGTTAAGAACGAAGATGAGCCTTGTGTATACAAAAAGGTAAGTGGGAGCGCTATTAGCTTTTTGGTGTTATATGTGGATGACATCCTCATCATTGGGAATGACATAGGAATGCTATCCACTGTAAAGACTTGGTTATCTAGACACTTCTCCATTAAGGACTTAGGGGAAGCATCCTATATCTTGGGGATTAGAATCTATAGAGATAGATCCAAGAGGATGCTTGGCTTGTCCCAGTCCAGGTACATAAAAACCATTGTCAAAAGGTTTGGCATGGAAAATTCCAAAGGGCAAACATGAATATGATACCTTATGCCTCAGCAATAGGGTCTATCATGTATGTCATGCTATGTACTAGGCCTGATATAGCGCATGCTCTGAGTGTCACGAGTAGGTATCAGGCGAATCCAGGCTTGGAGCACTGGAAAGCAGTAAAGTGTATCCTTAAGTACTTAAGAAGGACTAAGGATCTTTTACTAGTATATGGAGGTAATAGCCTTAAGGTTGAAGGCTACACTGACTCAAGTTTTCAGTTTGATGTCGATGATAGCAAGTCGAATTCAAGGTATGTGTACATCTTGAATGGAGGAGCAGTGTGCAGGAAGAGTTCCAAGCAAGATACCACTGCTGACTCGACCATAGAGGCGGAGTACATTGCTGCATCAGATGCAGCAAAGGAGGGAGTTTGGGTGAAGAAGTTCATCACAGATTTGGGAGTCGATACAGATAGCGACAAGTCGACTTCCTTATATTGCGACAACTATGGGGTGATTACTCAAATAAGGGAACCCGGGTCTTATCAGAAGTGTTCTGAGGAGGTTCCAGCTTATAAGAGAGATCGTAACCCGAGGAGATGTAGCAATGGAAAGAGTTCCATCCGAAGATAACATTGCAGATCCACTGACAAAGCCGTTGTCTCATTTTGTCTTTGAGCGTCACAGGGGTCTGATGGGGATCAGACACATAGGTGATTGGCTTTAGGTCAAGTGGGAGATTGCTAGTCATAAGTGCCCAGCAAGCCAATCACGTGAGTGATGGCACGTGTGACTTGATACAGAATCTTTTTGCTTATTATATTTTGGCGTATATCACTTTATAACTATTGCATAAATGCATATATATTGTGATGTCCTTGGATTTGTGCAATGGGAATCGGATCGTGATGAGATCACGATAATGAGACCGATTCACCTTTAAACACATATCCTAAATAATCCCGGTCATAGGTTACTCGAGAGGGACATCGTGATAACCGGATAGACTGGTGTGCTGTATACCCGTCCATATGATGGATGCAGCTGGTCTCATAGCTGCTCGTGTAGGGACACTAGGGATACAGTACAGGTGCTCATTGGAGAATGAGTTCACTGATTGATCCGCTTACGGAATGCTGGATGGTTGATGATGCCTTATTGTCAGACAACGATTCCGTAGTCCTAGTGGTGTATCTGGTTCTTAGACTTGAGACACCAAGGATGTCCTGTATGAGTGCTCCACTCTTTGATACCAGACTTATAGGTTTGGCTGTTCCCAGATCTAGTACAGCTGGTCATTGGGAGTGGTAGTCGACCTTACGAGGGCTATTGAGTGTCGATAGAGGATCATCCACTCTCGGTATCATGAGAGGAATATCCCATGTGTTCTTGCTCAGACAAATCCCTGGCCAGGGTCATTCGGGTTGAGAGAGAAAGAGTTCTCCGGGAGAATCCGATTAGAGCGAGACTCGAGTAGAAACCGTATGGGTCTGACAGCACCATGCTCGATATACGGTCTCTGGGATATTAGATGGATGAGGGACTATAGGTACATGGTAACTGAGGACAGACAGGTCCAATGGATTGGATTCCCCTGTATCGTCTGGGGACTACGGCGTAGTGGCCTAGTACTTCCGTAGTCGATGAGTCGAGTGAATTATTACAGAGATAATAATTCACTGAGTTAGAAGGAGTTCTGACAGGTATGACTCACGGCCAGCTCGATATTGGGCCTAGAGGGTCACACACATATGGTAGGCATTGCGATGAGTAGAGGTTCGGATATGAGATATCCGACGGAGCCCTTGTCTTATTGGATGCAGATCCAATACCCACTAGGGAAAGGACCCATTAGGGTTTTGACACGGGATCTCTATAAATAGGAGGGATTCACAGCCTCATAGGCTAGAGTCTTTGCTTGCCCTTCCTATTCTCCTCTCCCTCTCCACCTCAGAGTAGGCCTGGAGTTTTGAGGAGCGTCGTCGCAACCCTGCTGTGTGGATCACCGCTAGAGAGGAGGACGCTTGACCTCCTTCACCCTCTCCTAAGGATCTGCAAGGAAACAGGGATATACGATCTCCCTAGGTAACACAATCTCTATACGCAGTTTTGTGTTTTTGCGGATTTTGCGCACCAATCTTCGCACGACGATGAACATCTTTTTGGGAATCGGGGATTTTTGTTTTCTTGTTCTTCCGCTGCGCATATGATGTCGCCCCCCTTATGATTTCCCAACACAACTAACTCCCTTCCCCTCTTTACTCTTCCAAAGCTTCTCCACCTCCATTTCTCCCCTCATAGCATCCCAAATACTCCTCATTTCGAAGCAAAAGATCAACAATCTCTCCTTCTCTTGAAGATCTCACTAAGGTATTCTCTAAGAAGCCCTTAAATTCTATTTTTGATTCATTTACTCTTGCTCATTACTATCCTCCTAAACAGCAGTAGTTATGGGGTCTAGAAGATCCTCAAGGGACAAAGGGAAGAGGAGATTAGTGGAAGATTTTGATCTTACCCTTTTCGATTCAAAATATCATGCTGAAAAGTTTTCCTCTTTCGAACTTAGGAGTGTCAATAAGGGAAAACATGTAGATTTAAATGAACTAAGAGACTTAGAGACAATCCAATGGTTTGCAAACTTAGATCTACTCCCTATTTTACAAATTAGTGAACCCATCTATCCAAGACTTGTTAGATTGTTTTACAACAATATACAATTAGATGAAGAAGAAAGAATGTCTACCTATCTCTTAGGACAACACATCTCCATTACGGATAAACTCATTTGCGACATGATAGGCATTCCCATAAAAAATAGAGGACTTTACTTTAGAGGATCATGGGATGATGAAACTGTTGGGACAACATATGTTGAAGCCTTAGGAACAATTTTCGCCAATCCCAACTTAGCATTTGTTTCTAAAAGTTGTGAACATCTACTGCCACTAAACACTAAGGTACTTCATCATATCCTAACTAGCATCATTCTCCCTAAACAATACCATCATGATGAAGTAAGCCAATTAGAATTAGGAACTATGTATTGGATCATGAAAGGACATGACATCTGTCTTGGTTATCTTATCCAGCAAAACATGTTAGAACTATCTAAGAAAGACATGATGCTTCCATATGGTGGTATAATCACTAGAATACTGAAAGCCTACGATATTCCAATACCACCGGAAGAAGAAGTAATAAAAGTAGATAGCTTTAGCATAATAAATAAAAATCTACTTCACCAATTAAGATGTGTTTATAGAAACGGTAACTGGGTTAGAATGCCTAGAAGAACCAATCCCCCTCGACCTGAACTAGAACCGAAAACACCAGTCTTTAGGGGTACTCAATCTCCTCTGATCTGTCCCTTTGAGGAAACATATTCATTTGAGCAAGCTCATACATCATCTATCGAAGATATTGGGATTCGGATCGACCGATTTGAACAAAGACAAGAACGGCTTGAACATCGACAAGATCAAATCCTATCTGAGCTACAGCAAATTCATTGACAATTTGACTCTTTATTTAGGCACTTTAATTTTCCACCTCATGAATAAGCTTGTATGTGTATATATGAACACAATCACCTATTGTTACTGTAAACTCCTTATGTTACTCACCATGATGCCCTTTGCCTTGACCCTTGATATGGATACCTGATGTATTTATTTGTGAGCATATGCAGAGTTACAAACATCTCTCATTATTTAATCTCATTATTTCATTATCAGAATTTACATTGAAACTAAATGTTTTTATAACTACTTTGAAAACCTTGTGCCTTGGTTTCCATGATAAATATAATTTGAGAAAATGATATACCAATGCAGTTAATGAGTCATGACATTGCCATGATATTATTATTGTCATAACACTAAACATCAACTAGCTGATATTTTTATAAAACCTCTAAGTGAAGAACAAAGAAGAGAATTAGGAATGTTGATGTGTCCGAATACATAAACTAGTTAAAATTATTTTTTGGACTTTATTGAATGATCAAATCACTTGATTGACATTACATGCCTAAATAACATGTTGGAAATTATGTGTTGAATACAAAAAATTTCCATAACAATAAGCATGTTTTGTCTTCATGATTGTATTTGAAAATCTATAGCATAGTCTTGTCCGAATGCATGAAAGTGTTAATTTTATTTTCGGATTCACTTAACAATTGGTATCCTAACAATCGGATTTTCTCATACACTTATTATATGAAAAATATTTTTTTGAAATGGATTTGATGAAATAATTCCTGCTCATGAATTCCATTTTGAAATATGGATGATAGTGTTTTTTTTTTGCAAAGATTTGTTTCACATACATATCCTGATACCTGTAAAAATGAAGCATGATTCAATCTCTCATTGATTTTAACTTCATGATTTAATCTCTCATCGGTTTTAACTTCACTCAAAGTAAACTCACAAATAGTTGGTATCACAAATGACCTTCCTCCTTCATGCAAAAGATTATAATAAATAAAAAGGAAGAAGTATTCAAAGCGATCTACAAATTTACTTATATTGTTCTCCTGGTATCACAATTACCATGCTTTTTGTTGATGACAAAGGGGGAGAAATATATGAGTATTAATGTCATGCTTGCATCACCAAGAGATATATGAATAGATGCTATGATTGCTATAATTTGCATTATGCCTTGTTTGTATCATGTCAAGATATCAAACAAAAAAACTTGTATCATAATTGTACGTATTGATATCTTACCATGTGATGAAATGCTCAAATTGCTAAAACATTTGAAATGTGTGCATCATGTAATGATATCAAAATCCTTGTTTGTATCGTGTCAAGATATCAAACAAAAAATGTGCATCGTAATTTTACGTATTGATATCTTACCATGTGATGAAATGCTCAAATTGCTAAAACATTTGAAATGTGTGCATCATGTAATGATATCAAAATCTTACTTCGCAGTTTTACATGTTGATTTCTTACAATATGATGAATTGCTACTATTACCATCATTCAAACTTGTAATGTAAAATTTAAAAATGAATGTCAAGTCTTGACATCATCTTCAGAGAGATACATCATGATGGGAATCATGATGGGAGTATTGATAAGTTTAAATGATTTTAACTTATTAATATGTCTCTTGAATTCAAAGGTTTTGAATTCAAGAATGACTTATCTCAAGTATGGCATATAGACAGGGGGAGTTAAGGTTAACTCCATTATCAATTGACTGTCATCATAAAAAAGGGGGAGATTGTTGAATCTCAGATTTTGATGATCAAGTCAATTGTCATTTGTTATCTAATCTATATGTTGAGATAAGTGTGCAGGATTAACTACGATGAAAGTAAGATATGCAGCAGGAGTTGCGCCGGAGTCAAGACAATGATCACGTTGGGAGTTCGACGGAAGTTCGGACAATCGTCGGAGGTTCTACGGGAACAAATCCGAGAAGTCGATGAGCTTGCCAAAGAAGCTCGTCGGAACTCGCCAAGTGGATCGTCGCAAGTCCAGGAGTTTGCCGGAAGTCCGCAGGAGCATCACCGAGGGTTCATCGGATGATCGACGGAAGTTCGCTGGAAGCTCGCCGGAAGAAGCGATTGACGCACCGGAGCAAATTGTAGTAAATGTCTTAGGAAATATCATAGTTAGCACAATGATTAAGTTGGAAAAGGGAGGTGATCCCATTAACTTAATCTTGGGGCAATTGGGTCCCTGAAAAACCCAAATTGGGCCGAATGGATCAACCCATTCGGACCATGATTTCTGTCAGGCGGTTGAACCGCCCAAGCCAGGAGGTGGCACCGCCTGGGCTAAGTCTCCGAGCGAGACTGGGCGGTGCAACCGCTCTAGCCAGGAGGTGGCACCACCTGGGCTCAGTCTCCGAGCGAGACTGGGCGGTGCAACCTCCCCTGACAGGAGGTGGCACCGCCTGAGCTCGGTCTTCGAGCTCTGGCAGGAGGTGCAACCGCCTCAGTCAGGCGGTGGCACCGCCTAAGCTCGGTCTTCGAGCTCTGGCAGGAGGTGCAACCGCCCCTAACACAGGTGGCACCGCCGAGAGGCTCAGTCTTCGAGCTCTGCCAAGCGGTGCAACCGCCAGATCCAAGAATTCCGGAAATTGACAGATTTGAGCTCCAAATTCAATCTGGGTTGGGGCTTATAAATACCCCACCCTTTCAGCACTGAAAGGGCACTCAACATACACCAAAATCCTGATCTTGTTCTGTGATTTTTAGAGCTCAAAATTGTTGTAAAGGCCAAAAGTTCTTCTCCCTCTTTTCTTTCAAGTTCTGAGCTTTAAAGAAAGGAGAGAAAATTCTGTAAAGGTTGTCTCCTAAGCCCGTCAAAAGGAGTGAAACTGTAAAAGGGTGGTTGGCCTTCGCCTATTGAAGGAAGGCCTCTAGTTGACGTCGGTGACCTCGTCGGTGGAGGAAGCCAAAAGTGGAGTAGGTCAAGATTGACCGAACCACTCTAAATCTCGGTTTACATTTACTTTGAGTATATTATCTTTACTGTAAACCTCCTCAAAAGCTTACTGCATTCTGCGCATATCCGATCGGGTTTCAAGCTTTGCACTTTCCGAATCAGCGTTTAGACGTAAATCAATTTTTTCGTACGTTCATTATATTTCAGTTTGCGTTTTCGTTTTGATTTCTATCATAACTGCAAACTGCCTTTATATCCTTGCTTAAACTGCATCTCGCATAATCAAGTGATTTACGAATCAGCATTTAGACGTAAATCAGTTTCTTCGTACGAATATCATATTTCAGTTTGCGCCTACTATCTGATTTGAATCATAACTGCAAACTGCATTTATATCTTTGCCGCATCTCGCTTAATCAAAAGTTAAAGTGATTTACAAATCGGCTTTCTTACCGAAATCACTTTTATCGAACGAACGCAGTTTTTATTTTTATCGTAAAAGGTTTTCCGCTGCACTAATTCACTCCCCCCCCCCCCCCCCCTCTTAGTGCTCTTGATCCTAACAATACTTGTTAGAACTCCTTCTAGCTCAGTGAATTATTATCTCCATAATAATTCACTCGACTCATCGAATGCGAACATACTAGGCCACTACGCTGCAATCCCCAAATGATACAAGGGAATCCAATCCATTGGACATGTCTAAAGACCAGATACACCACTGGGACTATGGAATCACTGTCTAACAATAAGGCATCATCAACCATCCAACATTCCGTAAGCGGATCAATCAGTGAACTCATTCCCTAATGACCACCTGTACTGTATCCCTAGTGTCCCCACATGAGCAATTATGAGACTAGTTACATCCATCATATGGATGAGTATATAGCACATCAGTTTGTTTGGTTATCTCGATATCCTTCTCGAGTAACCTATGACCGGGATTATTTAGGGTTTGTGTTTAAAGGTGAATCGGTCTCGTTATCGTGATCTCATCATAATATGATTCCTATTGCACAGATCCAAGGACATCACAATATATATATGTGTATATGCAATAATTAATATAAAGTGATAAAATATCAAAATATAATAAGAAAAATATTGTGTGTCAAGTCACACGTGTCATCACTCACGTGATTGGCTTGTAAGGCACCTATGACTAGCACTTATGTGTCCGATCCCCATCAGACCCCTGTGATGCTCAAAGATAATCTAAGACAACTGCTTTATCGGTGGATCTGTGATGCTATCTTCGGATGGAATTCTTTCCACTGCTACATCTTCTCGGGTCACGATCTCTCTGATCAGGTGGAACCTCCTCCGAATGTTTCTGATGAAACCTAGGTTTCTTGGCTTGAGCAATTGCCCTATTGTTGTCGCAATATAAGGAAATTGACTCCTTGCTGCTCAGCATGACTCCCAGATCTATGAAGAACTTATTCATCTAGACTCTCTCCTTTGCTGCCTTTGCTGCAGCAATGTACTTCGCCTCTGTGGTCGAGTCAGCAGTACTATCTTACTTGGAACTCTTCCATTATACTGCTCCTCCATTCAGGGTGTACGTATACCATGAATTCTACTTGCTATTATCGACATCGGACTGAAAACTTGAGTCAGTGTAGCCTTCAACCCTGAGGCTACTACCTCCATATATCAGTAAAAGATCCTTAGTCCTTCTCAAGTACTTAAGGATACACTTTACTGTTTTCTAGTGCTTCAAGTTTGGATCTGCTTGTGATACTCAGAGCATGCATTATATCAACTCTAGTACATAGCATGACCTGCATTATAGACCCTATCGCTAAGGCATAAGGTATTATATCCATGTTTGCCCTTTCGTCAGAAGTCTTTGGGGATATACTCCTAGAAAGTGATATCCCATGTCTCATCAGTATGAGACTTCTCTTGGAATTTTTCATACCAAACATTTCGATAATAAAGTCTATGTACCTAGACTAGGATAAGCCAAACATCCTCTTAGATCTATCTCTATAGATCCAAATCCCCAAGATATAGGATGCTTCCCCTAAGTCTTTCATAGAGAAGTATCTAGATAACCAAGTCTTTACCATGGATAGCATTCCTACATCATTCTCAATGATCAAGATGTCATCCACATATAACAACAAGAAGGTGATAGCGCTCTCACTTACCTTCGTGTATACACAAGGCTCATCTTCGTTCTTAACGAAGTCATAAGATCTGATTGCCTCATCAAATCTTATGTTCCAACTTCGAGAAGCTTGCTTTAGTCTATAAATAGACCTAAGCAATCTACACACATTATCTGGGTAGTCCTTGGATACGAATCCCTCAAGCAGTATCATATATATCTCCTCTTCGAGGTTGCCATTGAGGAATGTGGTTTTCACGTCAATCAGTCAGATCTCATAATCATAGTGTGCTGCAATAGCCAATAGAATTCGGATGTATTTTAGCATGGCTACGGGTGAGGAGATTTCATCATAGTCAACACATTGCCTTTAACGATACCCCTTAGCCACTAGCCTTGCTTTTATACCTTTCCATCTACTCCAATCTTCTTCTTGAAGATTCACCTGCAACCGATGGGTAAAATAACCTCGGGTGCATCAACTAGGTTCCAAACCTTATTGGAGTACATGGAATCCATCTCAGAATTTATGGCTTCTTGCTACTTCCTAGAGTCTATACTCGCAATAGCCTCCTCGTAGGTCGAGGATCAATATCCTCACCATCCTCTCCTTTAATATGTCTCACATATCTCTCAGGAGGATAAGATGCTATGTCGAACTTATGTAAAGTCGGAACTTGTGTGCTAAGTACCTAAACAGACTCGGGCTGTGGAGTGGTGCTTGAGCGAGGTTATTCAACCTCACTCAACTCTATCATGCTCCCATTGTCTCTGCCAAGAACATGTTCCTTCTCAAGGAACACCGCTCTCTTGGCTATAAAGACCTTTTAGTCCTTGGGATGATAGAAATAATACTCAAAAGTTTCCTTGGGGTATCCCATGAACTTACATCACTTCGTCCTCGATTCCAACTTAATGGGGTTATCTTTTAACGTGAATAGGGTAGCCCCAAATCTTAATAACCTTAAGATCGGACTTTTTCCCTTTTCATATCTCATCTGGTATAGTTACTACCGACTTAGTTGGAATTCTGTTCAGAAGGTAAGTTGCGGTCTCTAGGGCATATCCCTAGAATGAGATGAGTAGGTCATTGAAACTCATCATGGACTGTACCATGTCTAACAGTATACGGTTTCTCCTTTCAGATACACCATTGAGCTGAGGTGTATAAGGAGGTGTCCATTGGGATATAATCTCATGGTCCTTGAGGAACTAGGTGAACTCTGTACTCAAGTACTCTAATAGGACCTTAGCAAGGTTGGATCCTACTCAATCAAAAAGCAGCTAATAAAAAATATATGAGATTGTTATAAACCCCACCTAGTTGTCTCTATCCTATAAAGAAGAGTGGCTAGGGTTTATATTTGGGCCTTTGGGCTTCCTAGCTACCACCCCCCCTTTTACTAGGCCGGTCGACTAGGGTTGAGGGCAAAAGGGATAACTCACTTTGGAAGCAGCCCCTAGGGCTAGGGTTTGGAGTCCTATATAAGCATGTAGCCTCCATCTCTTTGAGAATAAGATACATCTACAATTATAACCATTTGGCAGACTTCTGGGAGGGTGGAACCCCTATAGCGTTTCAAGGGTTGATCCCCCTCAAAGATCAATCTACATAGAATTCCTCTGGGGTTCTATCATCTGATATCAGAGCAGTGATCTTGCTGCGTTTGATGCCACCCCTGCCACCTACCAATAACCAAGCAATTCACAATTGCTCTTGATGTCGCCATCTCTATCGTCATCTTCTACCGTTGATCAAATCAATCTACTATCGTCACCTCCAATTGCATCAAGAGATCTGGTATTCTCTTATCACCAATACCTTTTGCTGCTGTAATTTTCTATTTAAAATACCAAGAAGAAATCTTTTTATCTATCCCGTGCTACGAATTCCTTTCATCGTAAAAGTTATCATCTTTGCGAATGAAGGATTGTTGCAGAAAATTTCAACTGCATATTGTTGCCTTTAACCGATCTATTTGCTATCCTTTTTAAATGAAATTTCTTATAAGCTTCATAGATCATCTTGGCTTCCATCTAAGATTGATCTATTGAGGAATTCATCTCTAAAACATTCTTGTGTTACTGTAAATTTTCGTCGCAAACCATTAGAATTTTTCGACGAGAATTTTACTATCGTAACTTGCACCGATTTCCTTGCTGTTATACTACCGAAATCTTCTTAATCAAATTTGTCATCATTGCTGTTATCTAAACCAAGATTTTGTTATCAAATTTCCTCCTAAAATCTCTCAGTTTTTGTTAGAAATTTCATCGTGAAACCGTTGTTTCTTCGACGATAATTCTGCTCTTACACACACCAATCCACCAACCCGTTCGGCCACCACTTCTCTCAACCGATACATGCTTTTAACCCAATAACAAAAGAGAGATATTAATATTATAGATCTTGAAGCATATATTATGGCAACTGAGGAGGCAATCAATGCTAAATTCGAAGCCTTCGAGACGCGAATGGAGGATGAGATTCAAACTCTCTTTACCGAACTCAGTTTGGGCCAACCACCGAGCCCAAAGAAATCACATTAAGGAGAGAGCTCTAATCGAAGAGATGACTTCCAAGAGAGGGGAGACTCTATGACTAATCCCTACTATCCACGCATGAGGGTGGACTTCCCTAGACGGGAAGGAGACCCGATTGGTTGGATCTTGTGCATGAAGCGATATTTTCGGTACCATAAAACTACAAACGCATCTATGATGGAAATTATGGCTATACATCTTGAAGGGGATACCATATAGAGGTTTGATTGGTTTGAACATACTCATGGAGTCCTCTTATGGCAATAATTCAAAGGACTGCTGATCCACTTTGGACCAATCGATTACGAGAACATTGACGGACAACTAGCAAATATCTAACTAACCTCCACCATTCAGGAGTACCAAGCTAGGTTTGAAAGGTTATCTAATCAAACTCATGATTAGTCTAAAAAATAGCTATTAGGGACCTTTATTGAGGGCTTGAAGTTGGAGATCCGAGGAGAAGTTAAAGCGTGACAACCATACACGCTTATGGCAGTCATCTCTTTCGCACGACTTCAAGAGGAGCGATTGAACCATGAACCCTCGAGAACTAGGGTCACTCCTCAACTAGTAATACCGAAGCCCTTAGCCCCTCATGCTGTTAGTTGAGCCCCTGCACCAAAAAAGTTGACATGAGAAGAGCTTTGGGAGCAATCTATGAATGGGTTATATTGCCATTGCGACAAGCCGTGGAGCCACGAGCATCACTATAAAAAAAGGAGACTTTTTGTGATTGAACTAGTAGAAGAAGAGGTCATTGAATATCTAGAAGAGAGCCTTAAACATAAAGAAGAAGATGCAGAAGAAGAGCCACAATCGACCGACTTTATGGTACACGCGCTAGCCGGCTACTCAAACCCGCAAACTATGAAAGTTGGAGGCCTTCTCGATCACTGATCTCATCGACATGAGCAGAACTAATAACTTCCTAAACAGTAAGGTTGCTGCTCGGATGACACTCCACATCGAAGGTTGCAATAAGTTTGACGTAAAGGTCGCCGACGGCAGAATCCTAAAGTATGACCAAAGATGCCCGTAGGTGAAACTATTACTACAAGACCAAGAAATTATCGCCGACTTCTTCCTCCTACCAATTAATGATTATGAGGCCATGCTTGGCATAGAATGACTGATGATGCTAGGTGAAATTTCTTGAAACTTTTTCAAATTAATTAAGAAATTCTACTGCAAAGGCGAACAGATCATCCTATGTGGGAAGCGCAAAAGCAACGTAACTACCGTTTCGACCTAACGAATGGAGAAAGATTTACACAAGGTAAATGTCTCCAGCAGCAACCAGAGGGGAAGAAAATAGAAATTGAATATCAAAATCTTTCCCAATTGCTTGCTGAATTTGTTGATATTTTTACTGAACCGCGCAGTCTTCCTCCTACAAGACAACATGACCATCGGATTCCAATTCTTCCAGGCAAACCACCAGTGAACACTCGATCGTACCATTATCCTCACCTCCAAAAGGATGGAATTGAAAAGATTGTAAAGGAGATGCTTGAAATAGGGGTGATTCGGCCAAGTTGCTGCCCCTATTCTTCATTAGTGCTACTTGTACGCAAGAAGGACGGAACTTGACGGATGTGCATCAACTACCGAGCTTTAAATGACATCATGTTTATTTTCATGAGATTCACAAGATTGGTAAAATAAATTCATTAATCTCAATATGATAGAAAATTATTTCCATTTCATATAATTGATTTCATGTGAGGGTATTCAAGTCTTTTTATGAAAACAAGTATCATCATTTAAAATTGAAACATAAGTTTCGTCATGAAGCCGTTAAGACCAAACACATCATGATATCAGGTCTATCATCAAAAGACTATCAAGAAATTCATACATAGATGTACATGTACTATGTCATCTTAATATGTCATGAGAATGTAATCTTAATTCATCATAAAAACGATTAGACCAAAAGCATATTAATCTAAAATGAGAGGTTCAAATCAACATTTACTTCAAAAACTCATGCATGACGTATACATATGTATGGATTAATCCTAAACATTATCACATATCATATTATCATCCCTAATATTACATCATTCAACATTTCAAAGCATAACATGCATGAAACCTTTGCAATATACTTTTCATGATCAAATTTTTTAATTTTTCAAAGATGCTACAAAGAAAAACATGATATGATTTTTGAAAAATAATTTTTTTTTATTTCCTATTCCTACTATCTAAATTAAGCACTCATGAAGGGCTTTAAGTAATTTCAAAATAATTCAAGAGAGTTGAGTTACTCACCTTGTAGTCGAAGCCCGTCAAAGCCCAATTCGCCGTTTCGCCTTTGGAAGTTTCTGATTTATCCTTGGTTGCCTTCCTCTTCTTTGGCCTCTTCCTCCGTTTAAGTTCATTGTTTATTTTAGATTTTTGTTTAATAAACTTATTAAGATTTAGTGTTCGAAGTTCAAGTTCAACATTGTCCTCATCACTTGAGTCATCGCTCAAGTGGTATTCATTTGTCCGGAGTTCCAAATCCTTCATGTTCTTTGGAAGGTGATTTTGTTCATCATGTTCATCATGTGTATTGTGAACCATTTCATATGTCATCAATGAACCAATTAGTTCGTCAAGTAGAAAAATATTTAATTTTTTTGTTTCTTGTATTGCGGTTATTTTAGGATCCCACCTTTTTGGAAGTGATCTTAAGATCTTGCTCACGAGATCAAAATTCGAAAAAGATTTACCAAGAACACTTAGATTATTGACGACATCCGTGAAACGGGTGTACATGTCGCCTATAGTCTCGCTTGGTTGCATTCGAAAAAGCTCAAAATCATGCAATAAAATGTTAACTTTCGAGTCTTTGACTCTACTAGTTCCCTCGTGCGTGATTTCAAGTGTTCGCTAAATATTAAAAGCCATTTCGCATGTTGAAATCCGATTGAACTTAGTTTTGTCCAAAGCGCAAAATAAGGCATTCATAGCCTTTGCGTTTAAAGAAAAATACTTCTTCTCCAAATCCGACCATTCGTTCATCGGTTTAGAGGGAAGTTGAAAACTGTTTTCAACGATATTCCATAAATCCAAATTCATAAAAATCAAGAAAACTCTCATTCGAGTTTTCCAATAAGTGTAGTTCAATCCGTTAAACAACGGTGGACGAAAAACCGATAAGCCCTCTTGAAAGCCATGAAGAGCCATTTCTCTCGGGTGTAAATCCGAAATGAGAAATATCAGGCTCTGATACCAATTGTTAGGATCAGAGCAGCACTAAGAGGGGGGGGGGGTGAATTAGTGCAGCGGATTAAAACTTCGGTTTTGATAAATCTTTCGTACGATGAAAAGCAATATCAATGGAAACCGATTTTAGAGGCTTGATAACTTAGAAACGTATGGAAGCATAGTAACTAAGTAGAGAAGTTTGCAGTATGTAAATGGCAAGAGTAGGATGCAAACCAGATAACACAGCAGTTTTTAAAGTGGTTCGGTCAAAATGACCTACATCCACTTGCGAAGCCTTCTTCGAAGAGGCTTCCAACTTCCACTAGCAAATTTCTTGTAGGGGAAGGACTAATACCCCTCTTACAACCTTTACAAGTGGTTCACACTCTTACAATTCTTTTCAACAAGATGGGAGGAGGTGAACACTTAAGCAATATGAAAAATAAGGCTTGCAAAGACTATTCTAAGGCTCTTAACTCAAACTAAAGGTTGTTATCTCAGTTGAGATTTGAGGGGTATTTATAGGCCTCAAGAGGATTCAAATTTGGGCTCCAAAATTTGAATTCTCTTTGGTTCCCGATGCTGGCGGTGCCACCGCGCAGCCAAGCGGTGCCACCGCCTGGCTCTCGGGTGCTAGGCGGTGCCATCGCCAAATCTGGCGGTGCCACCGCCTACACTATTTCAGCTCACTGGTTGGGCTCCAAAATTGGCCCAAACCAGTCCGAACTAGAGCCCAATTAGCCCCTACTTGGTTTATAGGATTAATACCTAATCCTAACACTAAGTAACATGCTAACTACGAATTTAAAGACATTTTCTAAGCTATTACAAAGTCTGTAAGTCAAGACTTCTTTCGGCGAGCTTCCGGCGAACTTCCGACGGTTTTTCGAAAAACTCTCGGAAACCATTATGCAGACTCCCGGCAAGCTCCTAGACTTCACGATTTGATCTTGACGAGTTCCAACGAGCGTCTTCGGCAAGCTCCGATCTTTCTCGGCGAGCTCCGCGAACTTCCAACGAACCTTCCAGCGAGCTTCCGAAAAACCCTTCGGCAAGCTCCCTACTCATTCTCGGCTAGTTCCGGCAGCATTCCCGATGAACCTTCGGACTTCCGTCGAACTCTCGAACTCGCAATGAATCCTTCGTGCTTGACTCCGACACTTTGTTTTGCTTTATGTCTTCGTCGTTATCGTAGTTAATCCTGCACACACAAGCTAAAACTCTACTCCGATCTAGACAATTATTACAACGTGAATTGACATTCTGTTGCCCGGCACGTCATTGGTTGGCGCTTCATCCGATTCTTCGGTGCATCGTCCTCTCTTGCGGCTTGTTGCCCAATCGGTGGTTGACCTTCGCAACCCCGATATCCTTAGCGCAATTTCGCTCTCCTTGGCCCGATGCCCGACGTCCGAAGCCTTCTGCCGTCCAATACCCTGACGTAATCTCCTCCGGCGCAACATCAATTCCTCCTGCGTCAACTGTCTAATCCTGATCAAGTAGACCTACATCACTCAAAATGCAGTTAAACATCTAAATACAATTAATTAGTTTCATCATCAAAATCCGAGATTCAACAATGACTCTAGCTAGGAGAGTCCTAATTGAGTTTCGTTGAAAGAGGCATTCATGTAAAACCTACCTATCCGACCCCTATTAAAGAGGTGAAGAGGTCGGCTAAGGTTAGGATTAGTTTGGAGGTTACTTCTTAGAGAAGCATTAGGAGTTGGTTAGAAGCAGGAGTCTTGAGTAGGAGTACTATTAGGAGTTGGGGTTTAGAAGCCCTATAAATAGTCATGTATTCATCATCTTTTGATAAGCAATAGATGAATATTTTTAGCAGCCTTTGAGCAGCAACTTAGAGGAAGAAACTCCTATAAAGTTTCAAGGAGGCCGATCCCCTAAAGAGATCAACCCCAAGCTTAGAATCCACAAGGGTTCTAACACGGAGCCCCATGATTGTATTCCAGCCAATTGTACCATTGAATAGCATCTCCTTCAAAGTGGATGACAACAATTTCCACCATAGCATCATCCAACGTTCGGTAGTAGCGAAAGTAACATTCGACGCGTGAAATCCACCCCGTCGGGTCTCTTTCTTCCCATCGCGGGAAGTCCACCCTCATACGTGGCTGAAGCATATCCGAGGACTGTCCCTCCTTCTTTGGAGGCCTCTCTGAACTCTCTCCTTGCTGAAATTTGGTTGGACTCAGTGGTTGTCCAATTCTGAATTCTGCAAACAAAGCGCGCAATTTGTCCTCCAAGTGCGATTCAAGCCGCGATTCAATCCGAGATTCCATTGCTTCAAATTTGGCATCAATTGTACTAGGCCACTATGCCGCAGTCCCTAGATAATATAGGGAAATCCAATCCATTAGACATATCTGTCCTTAGTTATCGTGTACCTATAGTCCCTCATCCATCTAATATCCCAAAGACCGTATATTGGGCATGGTGCTATCAGACCCATACAGTTTCTACTCGAGTCTCACTCTAATCGGATTCTCTCGGAGAACTCTTTCTCTCTCAATCCGAATGACCTTGGCCTAGGATTTGTTTAAGCAAGAACACATGAGACATTCCTCTCATGACATCGAGAGTGGATAATCCTCTATCGACACTCAATAGCTCTCGTAAGGTTGACTACCACTCCCGATGACCAACTGTGTTAGATCTGGAACATCCAAACCTATAAGTCTGGTATCAAAGAGTGGAGCATCATACAAGACATTCTTGGTGTCTCATGTCTAAGGACCAGATACACCACTGGGACTACAAAATCATTGTCTGACAATAATGCATCATCAACCATTCAGCATTCCGTAAACGGATCAATCAATGAACTCATTCCCTAATGAGCACCTGTATTGTATCCCTAGTGTCCCCACATGAGCAGCTATGAGATCAACTGCATCTATCATATGAATGAGTATATAACACACCAGTTTGTCCGGTTATCTCGATGTCCCTCTCGAGTAATCTATGACCAAGATTATTTAGGATTTATGTTTAAAGGCGAATTAGTCTCATTATCATGATCTCATTATGATCTGATTCCCATTGCATAGATCTCACATATATATATGTATACATATATATGTATACATATATATATGTATACATATATATATATGCAACAAGCAATATAAAGTAATAAATGCCAAAATATAATAAGCAAAAAGAATGCATGTCAAGTCACACGTGTCATCACTCACGTAATTGGCTTGTAGGGCACCTATAACTAGTAGTAATAGCCTCTTCGTAGGTTGGATGATCAATATCCTCAACATTCTCTCCTCAATATATCCCACATATCTCTCATGAGGTTGGGATACTCTGCCGGATCTACGTAAAGTCGGAACTTGTGTGCTAGATACTTAAACAGACTCGAGATGTGGAGTGGTGTTTGAGCTAGGTTCTCCAACCTCGCTCAACTCTATCACGCTCCCACTGTCTCCGCCTAAAATGTATTCCTTCTCAAGGAACACCGCTCTCTTGGCTACAAAGACCTTTTGGTCCTCGGGATGATAGAAATAATATCCACAAGTTTTCTTGGGATATCCCATGAACTTGCACTGCACCGTCCTTGATTCCAACTTATTGGGGTTGCATTTTTTAACGTGAGTAGGGTAGCCCCAAATCTTAATAACCTTAAGATCGAGATTCTTCATTTTCCATATCTTATATGGTGTAGACACTACCGACTAAGCTAGAACTCTGTTCAGAAGGTAAGCTGCGGTTTCTATGGCGTATCCCAAGAATGAGATGGGTAGGTCGACAAAGTTCATCATAGACCGTACCATGTCTAAAAGTATACGATTCATCCTTTCAGATACACCATTGAGTTGAGGTATATAAGAAGACATCAATTGGGATAGAATCTCATGGTCCTTGAGGGATTGGATATATCTATATATTTGTTATATATATATATGTTATATATATATATATATGTGTATATATATATATATATTATATGTATATGCACTTGTATATACAAGTACTTATACATTTATATACATATATATGCACACACACATATATATATAAATAAATAAATAAATAAATAAATAAATATACATATATATATGTATATATATATATATGTATATATACATATATATATATTTATATATATACTTACATGTATATATACATACATTTATACATATATATATATATACATGTATATATATACATGTATGCATATATTTATATATATACTTACATGTATATATATACATTTATATATATGTATGTGTATATTTACTTATATAGTTTTTAATTAGTGAAATGACTCGTTGAGTTAACAAAACTAAGATTATAAAGCTAAATTAGTTGGACCCGGTTAAAGAACGACTGCTTTTTATCCATGCATTTAACAACTCAAATTTATAACTTGTTCCAAATGTGATACTTGGTTGGCCTGTACAGCACGTGGTGACGTGGGAACATTGGGATAAGCTGGCTCCACCGAGGGCGCGCCTCACGTTTTCGGCAATTTGCCACTGAAGCTCCGCCACGTCCCCGCATTACTTAACTATAACAGAAAAACAGCTGTCCGGGACGCAGTAGCTGTTTCAGAAGGCATGGAACATCCACCGCACGATCTGGGGATCGCGGTCCTGATCCCCTCGACGTGCTTGTGACTCGCCCCGTCGCATTTCAACTACCCCCTGCCGTCGGAACTAAAAAAAAAAAGAATATTCCATTTGGAAATGGAATACTATTTTCTTTTTCTCGTCACTCCGACGAGTGCAATCCATCACAATTCGGTCTCCACTAATCCTCGTCTCTCATTCGCTACGATTAGGGGCCTCCTTGATTTCGTCGTCAGACACTTTTGTTTGTTCTGGCGATCTCGTTCTTGCCGAAGATTAGGGTTTTCATTCCGTTCTTTGGTTTCCCTTGTCGCATTAAATTGAGGGGTTGGATCATTTGCGGCTTTTGAGGGCCCGTTTTTGATGCTTTACTTGCTTGTCTGAAGTTGGAGGGGCATCTGTCGTGGGTTTGAACTGGGGTAGAAATTTGATGAAGAAGAAGTTCGAATCGGGTAAATTTGGTATTTTTTTTATTCCGTTAAAGGAAGAGTGGAATTTTAGTGAATAAGACTGCATCTTTGCAGGTATTCTTTGGCAACTCGAGGGGTAGTCGGTGGCCTTGTGACTTTCTGGCATAAAAGGAGTGGTCATTAATGGGTGCTCTGCAAGTCGGGGAAGTTACCATCGCAAGAAGAAGCTAAATTTAGGGCTTTAGTCCGACGAAGTGTTCCTTCATCATTTGCTTTTGTAACAGAACCATCGCAGTAAAACATGACATGCTATGCATGATTGATCTTTAAATCCGAAGTTGTGGGAGAAGTTTTGCGGGCATTTTCAGTTCGATATCAATTTCTGAAGGTTTTGACCTGATGTTCTCTTCTAGAACCGACTGTACACACGATACAGCTGGAATTTCCGGTCAGGTGCTTATAGCAACGAAGTTTGTCTGGCCCTATGGTGGGAGAACGGTTTCCCTGATTGGCTCTTTTACGGGGTGGGATCTCTTTCTTTTTTCACTCCGTTTCGTTTTTTAAAAATTTATTTTGCTTTCTATTTGTGTAATTGTGAATTAAAGAAATACCACCAAAATGACTGGTTTAATTATCTTTTGTTAGAAAGTGCGATTAGATACTTCTCAGAATTCTAAAGAGTTAGCTTCAGTATATGCGCTTGCAGCCATACAGTGGGAAACTACATCAAGTTCCTTTTCTTATACATCTTGGTTTTGATTAATAAAAGTCAATCCTGTTCTTAAAATGGAAATGTTCTTCTTTAACACATGCAGAGTGTCAAGGTTACTTGTGGTGAATGGAAGTGTAGTGCGCATGCCATGACATATCAACCATACTGGACTACATATAAATAGGCAGTGCAACTATGATTGCTTGTATTTGTGTAATTGTCTGACGTATATCCATATAGGGATATACAATTTTAATTTTCTGGTTAGTCAAGACATTTTGGCTTGTGAAATCCTTATGATGTATTAAACTTTGGAATCTGAAAGAATACAGGCTAGCTTGTTGTTATTTTATCTTTAACGCTACAGCTTATCTATTTTAATTTTCATCATAGGTGGACTGATCGTTATCCAATGTTCCCTGTGGAGGGTTGTCCTAACATATTTCAAGCTGTCTACAGCTTAACACCAGGCATTCATCAGGTCAGCATAAATCTGTCATATCAGAGTTTGACATGGATGGACCATGTCAACATCATGTTGTCCACTTATCATATGCATTTTGAATTCTTTAAACATGTCATGTCTCTTGATATAATATTATTTGCTCTTATGAACATTGGCATCCAATTCATGAACTTTATTACTATTATCTGCAGTATAAGTTCTTTGTTGACGGTGAATGGCGGCATGATGATCAGCAACCTCATGTGGTGGGAAATTATGGGATAGTGAACACTCTTATTCTCCCCCAAGAATCTAATCCTATACTGACTGCCTTAGGCCTTGAGAAACCTAGTAACCGGATAAACATGGATGTAGACAATTGGAACTTCCGGCATGTGGTAAGTCTGCATGTATGTTACTGCATCCATATGTAATCCATGTCCATGACTCACTTTATTGCATACATATGTTGTGCTTTTATGGAATATACTTGCATGCATCACCATCTTTGTGCTAAGTATATGCTTAGTTTTGTACTTTAAATATGTATATATGGTTTGAATTGTAATGCTTGCCACCAAATCACTAAGTTGGACGTGTTTAGAACATTGTTTAACTATTTTCTGCATCTATTATGTTTGCATTTACTGAGACAATATATAGATTCAAGAGACTTGATAAGATATAGCTACTTGTTTGTTGCATATTCATCTTGTTAGGATCTTCACTGTGGTCTTTGGAGTCCTTGAGTGTGGACCCATTTTTAAATGCTTGGCTGTAGATAGCTCTTAGGAAAAAAATGAATGACAAATTGAGTTGTATTTCTGTCTTTTTTTTGACCAGTGGTACTTCTCAACATAAGCAACCTATGTACTTTATTGGTGTGGCTGCACATATCATTGGATCTCTTCAGATGCCGCATTGATAGAAGCCCTGTGCACTAGGTTACTCTTTTTAGTGATGTTACTCATTAGATGGTTGAATTTTCAACAAATTTCTTGTTTCATTGAGTCATTTCCTGATTAAACCCTGAACATGGAAGTCTTATCATGGGAGAATTTCAGAAAGTGTGCTGCATCTCAATTTACACAATATTTGGTAGAACAAATAATATGATATTCAATGGGGAATGGTGGGGAGGTATGTTTACTGGGAGAAGCAGATAGAGTGAGAAACTGAGAATGTCAGCTACAAGGGCTTTCTAGGGGAAAAGCGAGGAGGAAGAGGAGGTGGAGGGAGAGGAAGGGAGATTATCAAGAAGGCTTAGGGGCAATAATGGATGCAGAGGAGAAAGAAGGAGAGCGATAGTGGCAGGGAAGAAGAGGGCGAGGAGGAAGAAACATGGAGGAGGGAAGGGGGAGGGGGTTGTTGGGACACTCGGTAGGGGGCGATGGTGGAGGAGGGAGACATGCAGTAGGAGGGAAGGAGAGGGGGGAGGGGTGGTATGAAGGAGGCTTGATGGGGCAACTACGGAGGAGGGAGAGAGAGAGCTGGAGGAAGGAGAGGGGTGGGAAGGGGGTGAGAAGCACGGAGGAGGTGGAAGGGAGGGGGGTGTCGAGGAGTCTCAACGGGTACGACAATGAAGGAGGAGAGGGAAAAAGAGGGAGAGTGATAGCGAATGGGAAAGGGAGAGCTGCCTTGTGCATGGATATGGGGAGGAGTTTTCACCATGACACCACCAATGGAGGGCTGCCTTACGCATGGATATGGGGAGGAGTGACGGGAATCATCATTGAAGAGGCGGCGACAAGGAGCTTTGGTTGTTGGTGAAGAGGAGGGGGGAAAGCATCTGAAGAGGATAGGAAAACAACAATAAGGAGATCGAGCAATCAAGGGAACAAGAACATGGTTTCTCTCACCAATGGGCTCACGAAATGAGATTGGGGATGGGACTTGGCTTAATTGAATTGATTGTAACATTTGGGTTCACTTCAAGCCAAATTAATTTTAATCGGGTTTCAAATTAGGCCAGGCAAGCGCTTGGGCCCAATTATGCGACTAAGCAACACCTAATAGAAGGCGCCTGCCTGAACCCTATTTGAGGCACTATATGTTAGCTTGTGTTGACTATTTTAGTGTTTATTTTTTATTTAAGATCAATATCTTTCTTTTCCATAAAAAATGTGGACTCTATGGGGATTTGCCCTTGTAGAGTCTGCCTTCTACTCTCATGAGCACTTCCTCTTGGTGTCTTGCTCCACCTGTTGCAGTCTTCATCGCATGACATTTTGAGGAGTTGTCAATCCTACTGTTATTGTGGTTCACCATTCTTCATGGTGACTTTGGCTATTTCTCTTCTCTTTCTCTCTTCTCAGACTACGGTTAAAGAGGATTGACCCGACAGGTTTATCACATCTTTTGTGCATCCTGTGGATAACCCCAACTAAAATCAGTCAATCTTGATCAGGATTGCTGACTTTTTTAAACCTTTAACTGGGACTTGCCCAAACATTGGTTAGGACTGGTTGTAACCTGTTGAGAATTGGTGGGAGCATATAAGTAACACATTGGAACAAGTATGGTTAGCTGAGAGAATTGGAATAGACGAATTCGGTTATTTTTGGTGAATCCAACTGATTTTGGCTGATGCTTTGAAAATTAAAGGGTTTTTTGGTTGGGTCCTTGTTATGAGATTTTGGAGACAATAATCTTGCAAATGATGAAAAATTGGCCAATCTTGAATTGCATCTCCCTACATTCCAACTCATAGGAACTTCTTTCCCTAGAATTTTTATTCTTTGCATCATAAGTCTATTTATGAAAATGTTCTGTGATAAAAAATCCCTTTAAAACCGAGTTCCATATCTTAATGGGTATATCTGAAACTTCCATTGATATGAATTTGTGTTATTGTTCTTTGTGCTTATCTAGTTATTAACTATTAGAAAATTGTGGGGTCATTGTTTGTGATGAAGTCAATTGTAAATTGTAATTATAGATATTTTTATTTTTGAAATATTTAGAGCAAGGACATATGGTGTAATCACTGATAATTTCTCCCTTAACATAAATTAATTACTATAAATGATGTATTATTTTATTATTAACTTCTATGTTTGTGTACTATAGTTAAGGAAATGATTAAATTTGGTTTCCTTAATTATATGGATAAGTTAGGAATTCTACTAATCAATCAAATTATTAATTGATTTATTTCCTAATGAATGATTTGATTGTTAGGAAGTAAATAGTTTACATTCCATTTTTGTATGTGAACTATAAGAAATGAATATTATATTTCTTTCTTTGTGTGCAAAAGAAAAATATAAATAAATTTTAAAAGATAAATTAAATTATTACTTATCTTTCGGGGAGATCTCATCTTCTCCTATATAAAGGGGACTACTCCTCCCTCATTTCTCACCGTGTCTAACAATGGGAGGATTGAGGAGAGGACTTCCCGAGGAGATGATATCGAGGAAAGGATAGCCGAGGAGAGGTAGGATCATTTTTCTTTTTTAATTAACTTTGATTTATGTTTTAAAATCTTGATGTTGAAATTGTTATAATTTTATGATGTATAATGATATTTTAATTTCAAAATTTCATGATTAGTAAATAATAACAATTGATTTGTGATGTTAGAATGATTATTTGATTTATATTGATCTCTTAAACTTCAGTAAATTTTAATATTGATTTAATTATTAAAATTCTTATTTTTGGATTAGCATAATAGTTCTAATTTATTTAATTAGATATATCTATGTTTCAAAAATTATGTGTGAATTTCTATAATGTAATTTAGTTTTAAATTTAAGATCATTAATTAAAATTTTTAATTAATGAATTTGAATTATTCTTTAATAATTTTAGATATTGAAATCCAATTTGATAAGAGGAGTCTAATTGAGGTCTGACTTGAGTCAAGTTGATCTGTCAAACCGGATCGACTCAGCCCGTGTGTTCATGTGACTCAGCCCATATAGCCAAGTACAACCTAGCCCATGTGACTCGACATGACCTAGCCTATGTGGCCAGGTAGGAGTTAGCTTTTTATGGCTAGGTACGACCCAACCCATGTGGCCAAGCATGACCCAACCTATGTGGCTGAGTACGATCTAGTCCATTGACCATGTATGACCTAGCCCATGTGGCTAGGCATGGGCCAGCTTATGTGGCTAGGTACGACTCAATCCATGTGGTCAGGTATGATCCTAACTCATGTGTCTAGGTACGACCAACTCGCGAGCCAAGCATGGCCTAGTTCAGTGGTAAGGCTTAGCCTAGTCCATGAAGTTAAGCTTGCCTAGCTATTTGATTGGCATTAGACACATCGTCGCTCCTCTATCTAGCTCGTTGTACCTCAACTCAACCTATTACTTGGAACAAGCATGTGTAGTGCATATGACCCATCCAAGACTCAGGTTGGTTGTTTCGGTTTAGGCTAGTATTATATGACATAGTCCAATTTCCTCTCCCTTTATTGGTTTGAGCTCGTTAATTGACTAAATCAAATAGGTTTGATAAGTTGAAACCAGTTTAGGGTGATTCCAGACTAACTTGACTAATTCAAACCTACTTGACTTAATCGAGATCAATCAAATCTAAATTAGACCAGTCTAGGGTGATTTTAGACCGGTTATATAAGGATTTGAGGTTGGTTCTATTAGGTCATAATCGAATTGAGCTTGGTTTAAGTCAATTTAGCTATTCCAATTAGGGTTTTAGTTGATTGAGGACTATTGAGAGATTGATGTTTCATGCATTTATGATTTGATGAACTTAAATGTTTTATCTAAAGATATTATTTGAAAATGATTATTGATTTTCTACTTTTCTTAAGTTTATGATATTGATATGATTGTTATCATGTAGTAGATGTAACTAGGCTAGTAGTTCACATTGGAAGTGCAACCTGTGAAAGGAGCTGTGGGCCCATTACAGTGTGGTGCCACCAATGAACATAGTCTAGCAAATTTAAATCAAGTATAGTCTCTCATAATATTTAATCATATTGATTTCTTGATGCATGCGTGAGTGTATGGATGCGTGTAAATGAATGATCATGAATGTTTATGTATCCCTGCCGAGGGCAGGTATGACGATTCCCTTCAGTGATTAGCGGACCGTTAGACGTGATGGTTAGACGGTTCTTCCATCCGCTATTGGGAGGAACGTGTCCTTAGGCGAGTGAAGGATATCACTCCATCCGCTGTTCGGAGTACGATATAGATTATTTCTATCCACTGTTGGGAGGAATCCATCACGTGGAATATGCCTCTATATTTTGAATATGATTTTGCCATTGCCCTCTTCTCTCCTTTTTGCAGAGTAGATAAGAGTTGTTAATTTAATTATAGAATGTATTATTTTCCTTTTGAGACATATATGATAAATAAATATTATTAATTAACTTAGTTATTCGTGAAGATGCACATATTAGATTTATATCTAATACTGAAAAAAAAAAATAATAATTTGGCAATTTGACTAGAAATATTATATGATGCTTATGTTCACTGTAAAATATTTAGATTTATATTTTATTTTATAAAAAATAAATAAATTAAGTTTATTGCATAAGTCTTATAGCATTTATTATTTTGACCATATCATTTTTATGTTAGGGATCTAAAATTCATTCATATAATTTTGTTATAAATTTAAAGTAGATTATAATAAAGGAAGTTTTACATAATTTCTATTATAGTTTGACATATTATTTTTGTTACCCTTTGTTCTAGAATATTATTTTATCTATAATTATGAATATGGTAAATTTAATAAAACATATTTGTTACTGTGTGGATTCTTTAGGATTGATGATTAATTATCTTTTACAGTTTTGTCTTACATTGTTATGAATATTTATAGTTAATATATCTAGTTTTACTAATTGAAGATTATACTAAGTATCAATTATTCTCTCGGATGTAAAAGTTTTGATAATTTTAAGTTTAAAATTTTATAGGATCTTTTAAAAATATAAATTAAAAAGTATTTACCTTTATAATTTTTATTATCATATATTATTCTTAAAATTGAGATTAGATTTGACATGTGCTAGGATGGTTTGTAGAAGTTATTATTGATATTAATAAAATATGTGCCTTTGAAGTTGAATAAATTTGATCGTGCATTGATATTTAAACTTAATCGTATGAGTAATTAATTTAAATAGAGTTTTGATTTAGTGTCAAATTAATTATTAGATATTATTTGTTTAATGCAATGATGAGTCTAATGAGAATTAAATATAATGTTATTTTTTTGACACATATAATATATAAATCATTTGAAATTATAAAAGAATATATGTTGAATAGTTGGATAAATTTTCATTATTTCAATTGCTTTTGTTTGTTGAGTTGTACTTCAACTTATATTTTATGTCGACAATCAATTAATTTTTAAAAATTAAAATTTTTATTGATTTATTAGATATAGAATTTGATATACTTGTTATGGGTAATCTAAAACCAAATTTATTCAATAAGTTTCATTAATTTGTTATATATTTTATGTTAAAAAAAATATTTTTGACTTAAAAGTTTTCAAGTGGCATATTTAATCAAAATATTTTTCAAGCTAGTTTAGTTTTGTCCTTTGACTTAGTATTTCAAAAGCTAACTATATTGATTAATGTTATTTTTAATCAAATTTGGGGACCAAATTTCTATTAAGTGGGGGAGAAATGTAATCACCAATAATTTCTTCCTTAACATAAATTAATTACTATAAATGATGTATTGCTTTATTATTAACTTTTATGTTTGTGTACTATAGTTAAGGAAATGATTCAATTTGATTTTCTTAATTATGTGGATAAGTTAGGAATTCTACTAATCAATCAAATTATTAATTGATTTATTTCCTAATGAATGATTTGATTTTTAGGAAGTAAATAGTTTATATTCTATTTTCGTGTGTGAACTATAAGAAATGAATATTATATTTCTTTCTTTGTGTGTGAAAAAAATAAAAAAAATAAAAAAATTAAATTAAATTATTCCTTCTCTTATATATAAAGGGGACGACTCCTCCCTCATTCCTCATCGAGCCTAACAATGAGAGGATTGATGAGAGGACTTCCCGAGGAGATGATATCGAGGAAAGGATAGTCGAGGAGAGGTAGGATCCTTTCTTTTTTTTAATTAACTTTGATTTATGTTTTGAAATCTTAATGTTGAGATTGTTATAATTTTCTAATGTATAATGATGTTTTAATTTCGAAATTTCATGATTAGTAAATAATGATAATTGATTTGTGATGTTAGAATGATTATTTGATTTATATTGATATCTTAAGTTAAGTGAATTTTAATATTGATTTAATTATTCAAATTCTTATTTTTGGATTAGCATAATAGGTCTAATTTATTTAATTAGATATTCTACGTTTCAAGAATTATATGTGAATTTCTATAATGTAATTAGTTTTAAATTTGAGATCATGAATTAAAATGTTTAATTAATAGATTTGAATTATTCTTTAATAATTTTAGATATTGAAATCTAATTTGATAAGAGGAGTCTAATTGGGGTATGAGTTGAGTCAAGTTGATCTATCAAACCGGATCGACTCAGCCCATGTGTTCATGTACGACCTAGCCCGTATAGCCAAGTACAACCTAGCCCATATGACTCGGCATGACCCAACCTATGTGGCCAGGTAGGAGTCAGCTCATGTGACAAGGTATGACCCAACCTATGTGGCCAAGCATGACCCAACCCATGTGGCTGGGTATGATCTAGTCCATGTGGCCATGTATGACCCAGCCTATATGGCCAGGCATGGGCCAGCTTATGCGGCTAGGTACGACCCAATCCATGTGGTCAGGTATGACCCTAACTTATGTGTCTAGGTACGACCAACTCGCGAGTCAAGCATGACCTAGTTCAGTGGTAAGGCTCAGCCCAACTTATAAGTGAGGCTTAGCCTAGTCCATGAAGTTAAGCCTGCCCAGCTATGCCATTGGCAGTAGACACATCGTCGCTCCTCTATGTAGCATGTTGTACCTCAACTCAACTTATTACTTGGAACAAGCATGTGCAGCGCATGTGACCCATCCAAGACTTAGGTGGGTTGGTTCGGTTTGGGCTAGCATTACATGACATAGTCCAATTTCCTCTTCCTTTATTGGTTTGAGCTCGTTAATTGACTAAATCAAATAGGTTTGATCAGTTAAAATCGGTTTAGGGTGATTCCAGACTAACTTGACTAATTCAAACATACTCGACCTAATCGAGATCAATCAAATGTAAATTAGACCAGTCTAGGGTGATTCCAGACCGGTTCTATAAGGATTTGAGGATTTGAGATTGGTTCTGTTAGGTTATAATCGAATTGAGCTTGTTTTAAGTCAATTGAGCTATTCCAATTAGGGTTTTGGTTGATTGAGGACTATTGAGAGATTGATGTTTCATGCATTTATGATTTGATGAACTTAAAGGTTTTATCTGAAGATATCATTTGAAAATGATTATTGATTTTCTACTTTTCTTAAGTTTATGATATTGATATGATTGTTATAATGTAGTAGATGTAACTAGGCTAGTAGTTCACAATGGAAGTGCAACCTATGAAAGGAGCTGTGGGCTCATTACAGTGCGGTGCCACCAATGAACATAGTCTAGTAGATTTACATCAAGTATGGTCTCTCATAATATTTAATCATATTGATTTCTTGATGCATGCGTGAGTGAATAGATAAGTGTAAATGAATGATCATGAATGTTTATGTATCCCTATCGAGGGCAGGCATGACGATTCCCTTCGGGGATTAGCGGACCATCAGATGTGATGGTTAGACGGTTCCTCCATCCGTTGTTGGGAGGAACGTGTCCCCACTTAGGCGGGTGAGGGATACCACTCCATCCGCTGTTAAGAGAGTGTACCATCGGGTATAATGTATGCCTTTGTTATCTAATTATTATGTATGTGTTGTATGTGGCTGATGCATGATTTTGTTTATTATGTAAGAAATTATTATTATTTTTTTGATGCATAAGTTTTATAATGAATCGATATATTATCATTTTTATTGATTTCTTATTGAATTATTGATATTTATTTATATTACACGAATGTTAAAGATTATTTTTATGATTTTTTCAAGGTTTCTACCAGCATGTGTGATTGCTGATATGTTTTTATTTTATATTTATTTTCAGAGTAATCTACTACTTTTTAATAGATCTGAAGCTTGGGTGGAAGAGACTTGTGACTCTACCAAGAAGATGTCATTCTTTTTCTAGTTAATAGAACATTTACTATTGTAAAAACAATGATTTGAATTCAAGGATGAAGGAAAAAAAAGGAGAGTTTATTATGTAAATTATGGATAATAAAATACTGATTTTATTATTCTTTTTATAAATCTGGGATGTGACATATTGAGCTATCTTTGATTTATTATTTTAGATAAATATTTCATTCATATTATTTACATAGGTTCAAATAAAACTTTATGTGGATAAATTTATTATTTGATAAGATAAATATGTTGTTATGTTCAATCTTAGCATATAGAATCCTTATTTAAGTTTTGATGGGTTAGTTGTTTAATTAAGGATTGAACATATCTTCTAACAAGAAAGAAAAAGAGAGAAGAGGATATTGATCTAATAATCTAAGAACAAAACAAAGTGCTTCATGTGCATAAGAAAGTTAAGTGCTTTGCACATTTTAGTGTTACCAAATATTAAAAGAAAACTTGTCGTTCACATAGCTAGTAGATTAGCTAAAGAGGGGGAAGTTAGTTAACAAATAAATTTTAAACTTTTGAAGGGATCAAATAAGTTGTCGTTTTCATCATGGTTAGGTTTGATACCTAGTTTTACGTGTAAGGAGCATCAAAGAAGTGAAAAGGATCCAGAAACACTTCAAATTGATTAGTTTCTTTAAAGATCATAAACCGTAAAAGATATTAAAATCAAAACCATTTATTCTCTGTGCATTTTAGATTATAGGACATGATCAACGGCCTAAGAGCTTTTCTAAAACAATTCTTTGTGCAATTTGCATCAAAAGATTTATATAAAAGTTTTTTTTGAAATAGATTTATATAAAAGAAAATATTTTCAATCACACAATTGTATATTGTCAACCAAGGTTCGCCTTGCCAGTCCGAACCAATGTATTGGTTGGTCGATAGTATGGCATGTATCGCTCTATGTCGACGTACCATGTGTCGGTACGGCGGGGCATACTGATAGCATGGAAAAATGTTCGACAATAGTTCCAAAAAATTTTGAAAAAAAAAAAAAAAAGTTAAATTAGGGTTTCAAAGAAAGACGTGGAGGATCTCCCGCCTCATCAAGTAGAGGATTCTCTTGGTTCTTCGTTGCTTCGACCCACTCTAACATCGGTTGTGAATCTTCATTGTAGCATTGGAGGTCAATGAGATCAATCTCTAGTTCCTCTAGCTCATTGTCTAACTCGGTGTATTGTAACCTTAGTTGCATATTGTAGTGGACATATACTAATTTCTTTAACTGTTTATACAATAGTCTGTTGCGGACCTTTGTGTGAATCAATATCTATGTTGACCAGTTATGTTTCCAACCACTCGATATTGTCGTTTGCGGAAGTACACAAACGACAACCTTCCTTAAATTTGGTGTATCCCCTCCAAATTGTAGCCACCACTTGATTATAAAAAGATATAAATAAGACTTTATTAGCATAATAAATAATTAATGTCAAATATAGTTTATAATCAATATGTGTGTAACTTTCTCCAGTGATTTTAAAAGGCACTCAGGCGAGGCAAGGCGAGGTTCAAATGCCTCGTTTAATGGCCAAGCGACGCACTTCAAAGAGGTGCCGGTTAGGTGCTCGCCCGAGTCCAAGCACCGGGCGCTTCGGGCGAGCGCTTGGTTTAAACCAGGCGACCAATCGTAACAGCGGTAGCGGAGAGAGGCAACGAGCGCCCGATTAATTGGTTCGATTGAATTAACTAATGCACGCATATCAGTCTCCCCCTCCTCACGACTTCCCCTTACCCTACGATTGATTCCGCTGCCTCTCTCTACCGTTGCCGCTACCTCTCTCTGCTGTCACTACTACTGTCGTTGCCTCTCTTCGCTGCTGCTGCCTCTCTTCACTGTTGCTGCTGCTGCCGCTACTGTTGCTGCTGCTGCCTCTCCTCGCTGTCGCCGTTAGTGCCGTTGCTCTCCGTTGTTGCCAGCTATCGCTGCTCTCCGCTATTGCCCGTTGCTGCTGGGCTCAAACAACAACCTCCTGTCTGCGACTCAGTTCTCACCATGACTTAGCTTCTCACCTCGGTCTCCTTACATTATACTCTTCTCTACTGCTGTTAATAGTAGAGAATATTTTAAAATATTAAAATATATTTTTAATATTTTAATATTTTAAAATATTAAAAATATTTTTTTTATATTTTAATATTTTAGAGAGCCTTGCGTTGCTTGGGCAAGCGCCTAGCGCCTCGGACATTTTGGGACCTTGGCGTCTTTTGATGCTTAGTGCTTTTTAAATCATTAACTTTCTTTTACTAGTATCCATATTGTAATGACACGATATAACTACACCGTCAGAGAATGAACCGATTGTTTTCTGGAAGAATTGACCCTCCATAATAGCTTTGGTAGTGTTTTACAAGAGTTGATATATAACATTTCTTAGTGCTAACTAAATCTATTTGCGTTCTAAGATTATATTGAAATTGAATTGCCGAATTTAAATAATACGTTGCAAGACAAATAATTTTATTAGTAATAATTTTTTAAATATTGAAAACTATGAATTAAATTATACTGAATATGAATTTACTTGCATTATTGATGTCTTGGTCCATATGAGCTTTGGTCTTGTGATGGATGATCTGTAAGTATTGCTCGACCTTCAAATCATCTATGAATGCTTTCTTGATCTCTTCTCTTATTGTAATCAACATATATCTAAGATAAGACATTTGGAGACACTTGTCCATATCAATCTTACGAACGACAATGTAAAGTTGTTCTACCCTTATTATTTCATTTATAGTATCCCAAAATCTAGAAAAAAATTCACATTTTTTCTATCGTTTGGTCTTGAATACTTGAGTTGGACCATTCCTGCGAGGTGACTATTACCTTAAGGCCCTACCTCTTTTGCTGTATTGATTATAAGACAATGAAATTTATAGTAAATTGACTGACTCTAGGTCGGAGTATCTCACCATTTATATACTTTTGTATTAAAGAGTGGTCCCAATGATGATTATATATAAATATTATGATCGACTGTGCCCAAGCTACACACTTGCTGACTGATGATAGCTCGCTAATATCATTTAACATTTCATTTATGCAATGAGCTACACATGGAGTCCAAAACAATGTTTCTCTTTTTTCTATGAATAGTAAATCGACCTTATTGAAATTGGCTCTATTGTTGGTGACCATCTAGACAATGTACTATGGTTCGATCTCCTCTACTATGGTGTCCCTTAGGTTTTCAATATAGTTTGCATATTGAATCATGTCGAAAACATTAACTGACTTGTGAAAAACCACACATTTGTTGTAATACACAAGAAAATTGACGAGACTTACTCTTGTTGGCCTATCTAATTGTCACACATCAATGTCACTCATATTCATCCCGTGCCTCTTGAAGGATTTGATCCAATCCTCTTCAGTTCTGCCACGTCATTTAAATACACGTTGTGGATCTCCTTCATTGTTGGAGGTTGGGTTCCTGTGCCAACTATTAGGACCCTTTTTCTGAGCTTTTGAATAATGTTTATTGAGTCTGTTTAGTCCAGTTGTTTATTGAGTCGATTTGGTTCAATTAGAGTCAAGTAGAGGTTTATTTAATATTTATTTATTATTAGACTTCAAGTCCTGATGGACTTTGGGTGGAACTCTATAAATAGGGATGTAACTGCTTCTTTTCAGTAATCTATGAAAAATACTATTCTGTCTTTGGACAACCTTAGGAGGTCGATCCCCTCGAAGTGATCAAGGAGGGTCGATCCCCTCGAAGCAATCAAGGAGGGCCGATCCCCTCGAAGCGATCAAGGAGGCCGATCCCCTCGAAGCGATCATTATCATCCCCTTTCCCTTCTTCTTTTTTACGATAAGACTTTAGGGTCTTATCAATTGGTATCAGAGCCACGATCCTTGGCGCAACCCGCCGCAGCCTTGCTTCCCTTCTTCCCCACCACCACTACAAGGCAACTCTTTCTTCACAGTTGTCGCTGCTTCTCCTCGGCCAGCGACCTTCGACCACCGCTCGACCTCCTCGCTGCCCCATCTCGATAATAAAAAAAAAAGAGGAAAAGAAGAAACAATAGAGGAAGAAGAAGCCGCAGCCACCCCTGCGTCCCCTGCTTCCGGCCAGCCCACCCGCCGCTGCTGCTCTCCGGCCAGCGCCCACCATCGCCCCGCTTCCCGGCCGGCGACCACCGTCGCCGCTGTTCCCCGGCCAGGAGACGACGCTGCCAGCGTCCATCCCAGCCCTACTGTCGTTGCCGCCTCCCCTTGGATCGCAGCCGCAGTCGCTCGACCTCCCCTCGTCAGCGATCGTTGGTGACACTGCTTCTAGCCGCGCCACCATTGCTGCCTCCTTCTTCACCGCCGCACCGCTGTTGCCAGCATCGCCAGTGGCTCCGGCTGTGGTGCGATAGAAACAGAGCACCCTGTTTCCCATCTCCAGCATCGCAACTTCCTGGCCAGCCACGACGCTCGCTGCCTTTTTCTCCACCGCTGCCGCTGCTTCCCGATCGCTCGATCACAGCCGCTGTAAGGCAACCCTAACCAAGCCCCCCCCGGGTCGCAGCCGCAGCCGCCGGTTGCCGCAGCCCCTCGTTGCAGCGGTTGTAGAAACAGAGCTTCCTCTGTTGCCGCAGCCCCTCGTCGATCGTAGCCGCGCCTCGAGCGCCGTCGCCTTCCAGCCGACCCACCACCGCTGCCAGCCACCGTGAGGCGACCGCCGCTCGCCTCCCAGCTGCCGCTCCCCCTTGGCTCGGGCGAGAACAACCGCTGCCACTCCCCCTTGCTCTGCCCCTTGGTGACCGAAACAGAGCAATCCTCTTGCTGCTGCAAAGCAGTCGCCGGTCCTCTTGCTGCTGCGAACGCCGGTTGCCACCACCGTCGCCGCTGCTGCCCAGCCAGCGACGACGCCGCTTGCCGCCCAGCCTGCCACCGTCGATTCCTATTTTCCACTGCAGCCTCAACCTCGGTGACGCACGTACCGACTCCTCTTCTTAACCTCGACTGCTTCAACGGCACCGTCGCATCCTCAACCGCACGTGATTCCTCGGCATCACCAACGCCTCCTTCCATAGTGCGGTAGAGACAGAGCAACGCTGCCTTCCATTCGCATCGTCGCAACCACCGCAGCGACAGGCCCTTGGCGACGCTGCCCCCAACTGCAGCCACATCAACGCAGTCGCCTTCCAACCTCGGCGCTCTCACCCCACGCCTCGATAAAAATAGGGCAGCTACTCTTCCTCCAATGCAGCGACCGCAGCACTGCCCTTGGCGTCCACCTCCTCGGTAACTTCGCATCTACAGTGTTGATGCCCTTGTCCGACACCAAAAACAGGAGTTGAGATTACAGATTTGCAGTCTTACGCAATGGCCATCGATAACTCAGTGAAAGCACAAATGGAAGCATTGGAAATTAGAATTGAGAACCGGTTACAAGAAGTACTTAATGATTTCAAAAAGGACTTACTGGGGAGCCTTAGTAAATTTCAACAAGGTGGGAGCTCAAGTTCTACGTTGCACAGATCTGAAAATACAGGAAAAGGGCCCCAAGATTATGACACAAATTACTCACACATGAAGATGAAATTTCCGAGATGGAAAGATGGAGATCCGACCAATTGGATCTCTAAGGCAGAAAATGTTTTCCGTTTTCATAGAACCCTAGAAGAATCCAAGGTAGAAGTGGCCTCAATCCAACTCGAGGGAGATGCACTCCAGTGGTACGATTGGTATGAAACTTTTCACGGAGTTCCTTCGTGGGAGCAGTTCAAAAGAGAGCTTCTTGTTCGCTTTGGCCCATCCGAATATGAGAATGTTGATTGTCAGCTCGTCAAAATTCATCAAACTTCTACAGTGTTAGAATATCAGAGTAGGTTTGAAAGATTATCAAATCAAGCTAGAGATTGGTCGAACCGACAACTTCTGGATACATTTATTGAAGGGCTTATTCCAGAGATCCGGTGTGAAGTTAAGGCTCGTCAACCCCGTACTATGATAGCTGCGATCTCATTTGCAAATCTACATGAGAAAAAAATTAGCAAGGAAAGATCAGCAAGGGGTTTGTATTATGATGAAAAATGGAGTATGGAGCACCGATGTAAACAAGGGCAACTTCTGATGATTGAACCAATTGGAGAGGAACCGAAAGCTAAGAATGTGGACTCCGATCATGAAGGTATAAATTCTAATGAAGATGTTGGACCTATCATATATACAATGCATGCATTAGCCGACTACTCTAACCCGCAAACTATGGAAGTTGGCGAAACTCTGGAACATCAGCCTGTTATAGTTTTGATTGATACTGGTAGCACTAATAATTTTATGGACAGTGAGACTGTTGACCGATTGGCCCACCACATTGAAGACTACGACAGATTCGAAGTAAAGATCGTTGATGGACGGATTTTCACTTGTGATAGCAAAGGTTCAAAGATAAAATTGATTATACAGGGCCAGAAGTTTCATGCAACGATTTCTACATTGAAAGACCGACTTGTTGCTTACACTATTAAAAAGTGGAGATCATACTTACTTGATCAACGGGTTGTGATGCGTTACAGATAGTCTATGGCTAAAGTGCTGAAAGAGAAGCTCCTAGAGATTGATGCTGCTCAGCCTTGAGGACAAGGCTGATTTGAAGAGGGAGGAACTATTAGGACCCTTTTTCTGAGCTTTTGAATAATGTTTATTGAGTCTGTTTAGTCCAGTTGTTTATTGAGTCGATTTAGTTCAATTAGAGTCAAGTAGAGGTTTATTTAATATTTATTTATTATTAGACTTCAAGTCCTGATGGACTTTGGGTGGAACTCTATAAATAGGGATGTAACTGCTTCTTTTCAGTAATCTATGAAAAATACTATTCTGTCTTTGGACAACCCTAGGAGGCCGATCCCCTCGAAGCGATCAAGGAGGGTCGATCCCCTCGAAGCGATCAAGGAGGGCCGATCCCCTCGAAGCGATCAAGGAGGCCGATCCCCTCGAAGCGATCATTATCATCCCCTTTCCCTTCTTCTTTTTTACGATAAGACTTTAGGGTCTTATCACCAACCTTTTGAATAGAGGAGATCATGCTATGACAATATAGACCTTGGGCTGTGTATGCTTGAACTCTGTGGAATTTGAACCATGTAGCTATTGCCTTCCTAATATCCCTCTTCTTTCTTTTGTATATGCATCGTTAATCCGTGTCTTTGCTATTTGTAGATGATAGGTTTGCGGATCAATATCACTAATATTTAGTGTTGACCTCCTGCCAAGTCTTTTGATAAAACCATTGATTCTACCTTGCCTCATGTTACCATTTCGACTTAACTAAGGAGGAGGGTCAGTTGGTTACCTAATGCTGGCTGACCTCTGGAATTCTTGTGACGTAGACTCACTACCATTGCCATGCTCCCATTGAGAGTCAGGTCGTCGATCCATCATTGTTTCCTCGTATATGTTTTGATGCTCTAGTGATGCACAAGTACTAGCTTTGAGATCTGAGTTGCTATCATTGTCACGACTCTTTTATTCATCATAAATTGGTTTATGCATAGGCCTGTAGTATTATTCCTCAACTCTTGTCTCCTTTTTAATTGTATCTTCCCTTGCCTATTGTAATTTGTCTTGAAATGATTTACGAGCCTTCGTTGGAGCCTCTTTACATTTTGTAAAATCGGGATACCCATCGATCAAATGCATCTTCACCCGTGTGATTTCTTCACCATTGCTGATGTAGTCACAATAAATGCACTACCAATGATAACGATTCCCGTTTATCTTTCGAGCATGATTTCATGTGTCATCATGTGTTTGTTCCTTTGGTGTCATATTCCTATCAAGATTGAATAAAATAATCAAGCTACGTTTGTCCTAATCATGTGCCTATTTCTTTGGTGTCATATTCATACCAAAATTGAATTAAATAATCAAGCTATGATTTGCTCTAATTTGAAATAACGAGGATCCGGTTATACGTAATGAACCCTATTGCCACTATAAATATGTCAATCAACCTATTCGACATTAAATATATAGAATTGGTGTCATATTCCTATCAAGATTTCATGTGTCATCATGTGTTTGTTCTTTTGGTGTCATATTCCTATCAAGATTGAATAAAATAATCAAGCTACGTTTGTCCTAATCATGTGCCTATTTCTTTGGTGTCATATTCATACCAAAATTGAATTAAATAATCAAGCTATGATTTGCTCTAATTTGAAATAACGAGGATCCGGTTGTACGTAATGAACCCTATTGCCACTATAAATATGTCAATCAACCTATTCGACATTAAATATATAGAATTGACTCAATATAGGTGCAATTACGATGAATTCATACTTAAATATATTAATCACTAGGGATTATTGTACCGCTCGAAATGGTACAGTTTAGGCAGTAAATACCGGTTCGGACATGGACCAATACATGAACCACCCCATTTCCGGTAGTCTGCATTAAAATAATAAAAAAAATCAAAAAGTGGTGGGCCTCAGTTCATTTTAGTGTAAAAAAAATGCATATTAGGGCTATTCTCGTGTACGAAGCCGTGACAGTGTCTTTTTGCCATTGCGTTGCTGCAGCGGCATTACCTCTTTGCTGATTTGCCACTGCGATGCTGCAGCAGCATTGCCTCTTTGTCACTTCACCGCTGTGATGCTGCAACGGCACTTCCTCTTTGCGGCTTCGCCACTGCGATGCTGCAGCGGTGCTGCCACTTCGCCGTTGCGATGTTGTAGTGACATCATCTCTTCGCTGTTGTGATGCTACTGCTTCCCTTCGATTTTGCCGTCGCTGCTTCCTAAGTATCGCTGCACTTCTCCTTTTCTTTCTTCTTCTTCTTCCTTTCTTTCTCTTTCCTGCTCTGTTCCTCCATCGAACCTTCCTCTTTAACCTCTTTTTCTTCCTCATCGAAGCATCAGTACATATCGGCGTACCGTGTGTCGGTACACCGGTACGGAGCAGCACGTGTCGTGCTGTCTGTCGACCAGCACACCGGCTCAGACCGATAAGTCAAACCTTGTTGATCACAACATTAGAAATACTAATTACTCCTTAATTAGCCCTCTTTACCACAATAAGCATGTCAAACACTCTAATAATTATTAAAAACATAAAATTGACCTAATAAAGGATCAAATAACGATTAATATATCATTAAATACACTAATTACAGTGCTAAAATACTTAATTAAACCCTAATTAGCCCTATTTTGCCATTATTCATATGTCAAACACCCTAAGGGGCATTAAATACGTAAATTTGATCTAATATAAGTAAAATTCGGATGAAATCATCATTAAATATACTAATAACACCATTAACAGTTTATTATTCCCTACTATAAACACGCCAAACACTTTAATAGGCATTAAAGATATTTAATTGATCCAATATAGGTCAAATTTTGATTAAATCAACATTAAATACACTAACCACAGCATGAACATAGTTAATTAATCTCTAATTAGTCTTCTTTCACCACTGTAAACATATCAAACACTCTAACAGATATTAAAGATATTGAATTGACTCGATATGGGTCAAAATTTTGATTAAATCATCATTAAAATCACTAGTTACAGTATTAAAAAATTTAATTAAAATTTAATTAAACCTATTATACTATCACAATCATGTAAATCACCTTAATATTATGAAATACAAAGATTTGACCCACTAAATGTCTAATTTTAAAAAAATAAACATTAAATACACTAATCACAACATCAAAAGCCTTAATTACTCCCTAATTAACACCATTCTATAATCATAAAGACCTCAAATAACATATTAGATATTGCGAACATAGAATGTGCTTAATCATCTCATAAATCATTGAAAATCATGTAAAAAATACATATATTTGATTAGAGAGTTCTTCCTCTTACTTAGGTGTTAATCCTCCCTAATTAGTCTTCTAAGCTTGATCCAAACCACAAATCGCAGCGTTGTGAAGTCTTAAGAGGGTCCAAATATGAGAATGAGAGAAAGAAATGAGTGAGAAAGAGATAGAGAGAGAGAGAGTTTGAGAGAGTGAAAATGGGTGAATGAGGGGGAGGAAAGAGTTTAAAAACCTTTCCAAATGGGTCTGATTGTTGAAATTGGTTGAATCTAAGCCATCCATTGATAATAGTCAAAATTTAACTGTTACTGATCAGTACAAGTCGGTAATGGTCAAATTTTGATCGCTCCAACCGGTACAGGCCTTGTTTCAAGCGATACGAGATCATTTAGTATATACCACTCGGTACTGGGTGGTTCGCATATCATTCCCCTATCGGACCAGTATGTACCACCCATACTGCACAATATACCACAACACGACAAACCTTGTTTTCAACAACACAATGAGTTGGAACTTAACCCATATAATGAAGGCCTAGATCTATGTCTAATTAGGATCCTTTAGAATTAAACCCAGTACATCATTTCTAATTCATTTTGCAGTGGAACTAAGTTCAAGAAAGCGCAAAGCCCTGAATTATATATATATTTTAATACTGTAATTAGTGATCTGAGATGTTATCGGTAACTAGTCTCGACTTTGACATGTGTTCTCTTGTCATTTCCATCTACTGAAAGCTTGGATGATGATGATGTTGATGATGAAAGGACAATAGAATTATGAATTAAACTAAGGATCATAATAACTAGGGTAACATTTCACAATCTGTTTGATGACACTGCTAGTGAAAAGTTATCAAACACAACAAAGCAACAATAGGATCCTTTTTAGTTGGACAACTGAATTTTGTACATATCAATATGTTAAATGCTTGCCTGCTTAAATAAATTGAGGGGTTTTACTTTTTGAGAGAGCTGCAAATATATATAGATCCATTGTTATTGAGGACAGAGGACTGTACATTGTTGGTTGGTATGAAGATCAAAACAGGAAGGTAATGGTCCAATTGTGAATAAAAGGTTTGCAATATCGTACCGTACCGATGTTTCGAGGTTGGCTCGGTATGGTACAGTATCGTGTACCGAGCGGAACGCCAGGGCGTACCGAGCGGTACACCTAATTTAGGGTGTAAAACCCTCCGAAAATACTTGAAAATAAAAAAAAAGTTAGGATAGGGTTTTCCATTATCATCATTAGATACACTAATTACATGATTAACATAGTTAATTTTTCATTAATTACTTCTCTTTCAACACTATAAACATGACAAACACCCTAATAGGTATTAAACACATTGAATTGACATAAAATTGAATAAATTTTGATTAAATCATCATTAAAATGACTAATCGCAGCATCATAAATATTTTTTAATATTTAATATGCATGAAACACACTAATCATAATATTAAATATCTTAATTATTCTCTAATTAAAAAAAGAGAATACATACTTCTTGATTAGAAAGTTATTCCTCTTAATCTTCTTAAATTAGCTTCGATTGAATTCACAAATCGTTGTTTTGTAGAGTTTAGGAGAGAAAAAAGAGTTTGAGATAGTTTAAAAGAGCATGAGAATCTAATGAAGTGAAATAGGGAAGAAGAAGGGTTTAAATACTATGAGAAAGGGCTCCAACGGTCAATTTGACCGTTGGAGCACTGTAGCACTGTTATAGTGCGGTAATGGTCGATTTCGACCGTTACGGAGTTGTGCTCGACGGTAACGGTCGAAATTTCGACCGTTAACGCTTGATATTACCCGCACTTTTAAACGTTCCGTCCGGTTGCGGGCGGTCCGCGTACTGGTATGTCGTCGGACCGATACGTACCGCCCATACTAGGCGGTATCATTCGGTATTGCCTACCTCGCCGAATACCATGTCTCAAAGTATGAACATGAAGAATATAAACTGATAATTTCTGTTACATGACGTTCATGTGATTCATGGTGCTTAACAGATGTTTGTAGGATTCAATTTCATGTGATGAACAAGAAGAATATAAACTGATAATTCCATTAGGATTCAATTTCTGTTACTGGCCATACCCTGATTCAAGGTTTGCAATTTTGAGTTTCGGTACTGTGCTGGTTATGGCTCAAACCAGTATCATACTGGTCAGTATCAAGTATCAGTGTACCGAGTGTCGGTACGTCAGTATGTATCGTTTCAAAAAAAAAGAAAAAGAAAAAAAAGGAAATCGGAACCTGAACCTGTACCGCTTGGAAGAGGTCTGATATTTACCGATAACATTTCAGATCGGTAAATTCCACCTGTACCAAACCAATACCAGTCGATACTGCAAACCTTGGTAAGCATTCAATTTTCCATCATCTGTAGGCTTTCTGAATGTGGTTGTCTTGCTCTCTTGAATTCATGGAATTATTTTTTGATAGGATATGATTTGAATCAGGGTTTAATTTAATTCAAGGATAGTTGGCTTCATAAGGATGAGAGGGAGACATAGATAAGAAGTAACTATTAAGTAATGATAATTCTGTTGCAATATAGAAACAATTCAGGACACATGCCTCAACTCATCAACTCAGGAGCTTGGTTATTAGGTAACTTGATAGATTGAAATGATGTCCCATTAACATGTTGAAACAGAGGATTGCCATGTTGAACTTTGGTTAAATCCAGAGTGACCAGAGGCACAACCAACATAGTTATACTTTTATAGTGCTTGTAACAAGAAATTTGTTTGCATAACTTCCAATGATCAAATTGAACATTGTTATACTATCAAAGGGGAAAGAACCCACTGGTTAGAAAATGCTACATCTTGATCTTTGATTCATTCTCATTTCTGTTCAACAAACAATTTCAATGCCAGATGTTTTGTTGCAGGAGACAACTTTGAGGGTTCCAGAGGCTGATATTGGACGCTTTCGTGATCATATTTTTGAACTTTTGTCCACCCGTACTGCTTATGAATTGCTTCCAGATTCAGGAAAGGTACATTATTTCCTTTTATTAATGAATAAGATTTATGTGGCTTCTAGCATATTATAAACTCTGACTTGCATTTTTTGACTTCTTGATTCATTATTGACATTGTTCTTTAGGTCATTGCTCTTGATAGCAATTTGCCAGTAAAACAAGCATTTCATATCCTCTACGAGCAGGTATCTCTTTTATCGGATTTTGATTTACATTGAAAAAGTGATTTTATGCTAAAGTTTGGCTTTTCTGTGTCTTGCATATCTCTTGCTGAATACTAGAGTGATGCAGTATTTTAGTAATCCTTGCTAAATGAAAGGATTATGAGTTATATATGACATTACTGGTTGGTATTCTTATAAGGACATCGCCAAATTAAGAACATCTGAAGGTCACTGATTTTTCAAGGAAAATAAAATAATATATGTCTCTAGGATGAAAACTCTGCGCCTTAGATTTTGTCTACTCTGTACCTGTTTTGAAGAACCACAAATGAGTACCATGAGTAAGGTCTTTAGAATGCTCTACAAGACATTGGTCATATGTCTATTATTGATGTTCAAGTAACTGTTTAATATAGATGTAATCGATTGTCATGAGTATATTTCTGTCAACAAGTCTCTGCTATTTATAAATAGAATATCAACTGGCGTTGATCCCATTATAATTAATTAAAGGAGTGCCAGGATTGAGGGTTGAAGTTTTTCAGCTGGTTCGAGGGGTTCTTTGTCAAGCCTTCTTTAGCGATGCTGTTATTAGAGCCAAATATGGTGGATCATGGTTCTTAGAGCCAAGGACTTCCTTAGTGACGGGGGGTTCTGGCATTGATGACACCATGTGGTGCTGGTTGGTATAAGGGATTTCTGCATTATATCATCACAGCTTGACTCAGCTCCACACAACCAATCACATTATGCTGCCGAACAAGCCAAAAAATGATTTGTCCAAATTATAGTTAATGAAAAGGTGCATCATGAATGGCTCAGTATCATAGTACCTGTGCCTGCTGAAATTTCATTAAATCACTAGGGAAATATATATTTTGTATTGTTTTGGAATGTTTAAAGAGGATCTTCATTCAGATTCATCATTCAAGGATAAGGTGATGACAGTTCATTGTTTATCTGTGTTAAATGATATCTCTATTTCCACCAGTAAGGAATGCTAAGTTTGTTAAAATTTGAGGTTTCAATAGGATGAGTGGAAGGCCTAAGAAGACTTCTTAAATTATGCAAGGTGATTTGAAGATGATTTCCTTGCTGTCCTAAATGGCAGAAAGGATCTATGGAGTGAACCACTGGTAATAGGATTTTGGGCTTTCTGTTGTCATTGTTTCTATTATCTTTTACATAGATTTTTTTTTTTTTGAATATAGATTTCTGCATCTGTTTATATTATTTCATTTCCTATTCCTTTGGAAATTAAAACTGTTAGAGCTGGCAAGCCATAATCTTAGTCTGTTTAATACTTGATCTTTATATATAGTGCTGTACTTTCTATGTCAATGTTTTAGGGCATCATTGTAGCTGCAATGGATTATTATGTATTAAGCATTTCACATATTGCTTATTTTTATCCATCTTATCTTTTTATTTAATTGAATGGTTATTTGGGATTTACTGTACACTCCTAGATATTGCTGTTATGCCTTAGACATAGTGAGCTTCTCAGAAAAAAAAAAAATTTAAATAAAAAAAAATATATGCAAAAGGCTATAGATGTTTCACTTGGTACTTTTGTTGATTGATCATTTCTTTTTCAGTAACTGATGTGTGCTTTTTCTTTTTAAACCTTACTTTCGTCAGGGAATTCCTGTTGCTCCTTTATTGGACACATACAAGGGAGAATTTGTTGGAGTACTCAGTCCATTAGATTTTATATTGATTCTGAAAGCGGTACGAGTGGAATACAAATTATCTGATTTTTTCCATTTAAAAGTATTAATGTTTTCTTGTGGTTGCTTCTTGAATCTTTCTGAAGGTTAGCTATGGGATCCTTAACTGAAATTGTTTTCTTCAATTCAAAGTTTCTTTCATTTGATATATTCTGGAAGATTGCCTTTAAATTGAGTGGATCCTGATGGCTGACTTTCTGTTCTTTATGTGTGGTTTATGGGACTGCTATTTATCAACTGATACATATTCTATCTGTTCTAGGATGAAAATCAAAGTATGCAATCTCGATGGTTCTGCTGTGAACTGGTACAATACTGGTCCATACCGGTGTACCGAGTGTTCGTACACCGGTATGTGCTGGGTTTCAGTAAATACAATAAAATAACCCTAGAAATAAAAACCTATTTTGTTCTAATTTCTTCCCTTTTATGGTTGTGTACAATCAAATTAGGCATTTTTTTGGGAAAAATGAGACACAGATTATTGAAAACGTCCCTCTCGAGAGGCAATAGCAATTGAGACTTTTTTGAGCCCTAATTACATGAAATTAACATAGAGATCATGTTTCAAGTTATCTTGATTCGAAGACAGTTACAATCAATATTGAGATTAAACCCCTGTTCAGTTGCCAATCAACCATCCTTAATCAGTTTCTAAGGCAGTTAGAGAAGATCTACTCGTTTAACCCAAGGAATCAAAAGAATTAGGAGACTGAGTTTAAGAAAGAATGTGAGTGACAGAGTGAGAGAGGAGGAGAAATGAGCGAGAGTTTGTTTAAATAGATCTGCATCGACCCTCCAACTAGGCCCCAACGGTCAAATTGTTCACCGATTGGTATTGTTTGGTAACAGTCGAATTCCGATTAATATGACCTGTGTACCAAGTGGTACACCTCCGATATTACACCTATACTGAGTTTGACCTGATCGCAATTAGCTAGGTCTGCATCTCGATGGCCAATCAGACCAGTAAACATTGGTGACTTTTTGTTTTCTGTTCTTGCATGTACACTCCTCTATGGAATGCTCTGCTACACTAAGATGGTTGATCCATAACCCAATCCTAATTTTTGAAACTTGGATTTATAAGTCATCTGTTTTATCTTTTGTCCAGCTCTCATCTAATTTATTCTTACATCAACTTTACCATCTCAACACCCAGCTTATTCATATTTCAACAACTTTAATATTTCTCTTTCTTCATCCCTTCTCACCAATAATGTTGACATTGAATCTAATGATATCTAACGGAAGTGTCTTGGCACCAAGGTACATTACATACCATAAAAATAATTTAAATTTGTGTAGTTTCCAACACTTTTAGTTATTCATGATTTCTTTAATGCAAAAATCATATATGATAACCCTTGCATAATCCTCATGCATCAATTTTACTATGATTATATAAAATGGAGATTTAACATCCATTGTTCATATTGGGCCAGTTACAATCCTAGGACTTCTGAATATTGAATTTGATGTCCTATTTATAAGCATTTTGATGGAAAATACTTCTTAAAATAGTAACACAAATAAAAAGAAAAAGAAAGAATAAAAGACATATTACAATTTACTAAAACATAGTGGCACCAATCATGGATGAAGAAGTTTTCTGATAAAGAATATTTAACAAACCAATGCATTTACTATTGTTATTTGTTTGTTGCACAAGTACAGAAAACAACTACCTTGGCTCATAACTTGTATATAACTAGTTGCACTTGCTGCCATAAAAGAATTTCTTTTGATCTCCTTGAGTCAAATTCTATTTCCCTTTGCAAACAATACTACTCCATGTTCTGGTTTTTCATTGGATTGGTATGCCTATGGAGCTATGTAGTGGTATTAAAATTGTTGGACTCTACATGTGTTGGCCATGCCACTGTGGTAGCGGCACAGGCCTCTCTGACAAGGGTTTCCTGGCACTCTGTTGGCATGGACCCCTCATGTTGTACCAAGCTGGTGGGCTTGTGACAATATATGGAGTTTGCTGGGACATGATGTACATGGGGCATGCCAGTGAACAATGAAATTCTCAGCTGGCTCGTTGCTTTGAAGTTTGAACTATTGATTTGATACCTCTTTTAACTATTCTTCTCTCACATTTTTGTTTTTCTTATTTCATATTGTGTTTTATTATTGCTCTAACCTTTTCCCTCTGGCAGCTCAGTAATCATGGTTCCAATTTGGCGGAGGAAGAGCTTGAGAGCCATACTATTTCTGCTTGGAAAGAGGCAAAACAACACCTAAGCAGGCAAATAGTTATGCATCAAAGACAATCTCAGAGACAATTAATCCATGTACCTTCTTCTGTCATTACTGTCTCTTCCATCCATTCTTCCTTACTACCTAAGGAATAATCGGTCTCAAATATTTTGATTTTGATCTAATAGGTGTTTGTGATTTCATTAATTGTTGCAAAAGACACCAGAAATGAGTCAAATGAAGCCTTTTCTGTTTGGCAGGAATTATTATATAGCACACTTTTTATAAGAAGGTTCTGGACAATTTAGTTGATCTGTAGGTCAGTGAATCATTTTACTGACATACTTTTATAGTTTTATTAGTATGTTCTCATTAAGGGGCCTTGAAGAAATGCACATAGCTTTAACTGATGTTACTGACATTGAGGAGTCATCATATAGCATCATTTGGTACCTTTGTGAATGTATCAGAAGTGCAATAGAAGAATTTCCTGACTAGGATATATTGCTGGAGTCTAGGGTAATAATTTGACATTTGATTCCACATTGCTTGTGCATGAGAGAATGACATACTACATTTGGATGGACAAACCATGCACAATAAATATTTATCAATAGCATACAATAATTTGTAGGTATTAAATTTTATATTGCAATGCTGACAAGGCATTCGACTATATGAAAGCTATTTGTCAATGTCACAAGGTTTCTTTTACAATAACGTTCTATGATCTGTAGAAATTTTGGTCTACTATATTGTCATGCAGAAACAAAAACAGTGTCACAGAGTATTATGAGTTAAAATTAGCTTTGACTTATGATGCCTACGTTTTGCAGCAAGAAGGCATGAGATAATAAGACCAATTCAAACATACATTCCAAATTAGGAAAATATATAAGTAGTTATGATTGATAGGATCAAAGGCTCATTAAAGCAGTATCGTTTAGGTCTTATATTTGGTAAAAGGATATTATGACTGTCCATTCCAAGCCAGACAGCCTGTGTCAATGGCATACCAGGTGATGCCTAGCATCAAAATAGTACAAATGTGTCATGTGCCATGATGGTGCATGACCACCATGGTTTTCTATAAGAAGAATTATAGTATTTGTGTTTGGGTCCATTAACGCAATTTAATTAACTTCAGACTTTGGTCACCTATAATCATCCAACACAAAAATCAGCCCTAAACTTTCCTGGGTTTCTCCTCTGGTTTTGGTTTGAATTTGACATCTTTTTTCACCCTGGACCCATCTCCATCAGTTCAAGGCTTAGCATTAACCTTTGCAGTTCTGGCACAAACTCTGGGCTATTAATGAAGCCAAGGAATTGAGTCAGTGTCATCGTTTGCTACAGCTATGGGCAGACTGTTGGTGCACAATTTCAGCATGTTGCAGCTTTTTTTAAGTTTAAGATCTAGTATGGCCAGTAACATGGAGGGCCTGGTGGGTCCATGCTATGGCCACATCATCAGGGCAAGGCTCTTATGTTGACTTTGGATAGCATATGGAAAGCTATTTCAAAGCACACAGGTGAGATTCCTAAGCTATATCAGTTTCTTAGTTGAGTTAAGAATGGGGGGAGCAACATTTTATATATATTGGATCACTCTTATTTGTACTTAGAGACGACCTCATTAATCGGTCCAAGGATCTCTAGTAGTTGGCAAATGTATCTACATCAGCCTAGTGATTGTTGGACTTGACCAGATTTTGGACCATTTAAAATATGCATTAGGATAAAAAATTCTACTAGAGTTATCTGTGTATGTTAGTCTACCTAGTGTCCAAGCTTCACATTGTATATTGTGTATAGATTTTGTTTATTATTCATGTTTGTATTGTCTAAGAGTTCTGGATATCTCTTTTAGTGAATTTTCCGAAGTGATGAGATCAATTGTCTGTTGTAGTGAATTCATCGGGCTCCCGTGAGCACCTCAAGATTACCCAAGCGAGGTGCTTGGGCTTGAGCACCACCTAGGTGAGCGCTTGTGCCTGGGTGCTTGGCGGCCCAAGCAAGTGTCTGATTTGATCACTTTTGCTAGGTTGGATCATATCCTATCTCGAGTTTGGTTCGGGCCACTTGATCTAATTTGATCAAGTCTAAATTGACCCAAGCCACTTGATTTGATTTAATCATGTCCAAATTAAAACCTCCTAGTGTGGCACATGTCCCTCGACCACTTCTTTGTAGGAAAACTTAGATCAAGACTTGCGAAGTGAAGACCACTTCTTCTCCCCATCAGTGACCGACTCTCCTTGTTGGCAATCGACTCGGTGGTGCCTCCATCTGTCTCCTTGCCGCAATCTCTTCCCTACGGGAAGTGGTTAAATATGCATAATTTGAGGTTTTAGTATTAGTATTTTGAATATGAAATGATATGGAACTCATGTACTGTCTATTTTATTCTAATTATTATCTTTTCCTTATTATACTTTTTTATTAAGGTTTGTTGTACTGATGCGTACCTCTCGATACGAGTGGTATGTACTAGTCTGATAGGGTATCAGTACGTGGACCGCCCTCTACTAAGCGGTGTCGGTCACTTGTCCTCATATCGGGCAATATAGGGTCTATACCTAGCGGTAATGTTCGAAATTCGATCGTTACTGATCAAGGGCTGAGATCGCCCTATTTCAAGAGGTCAATTTGACCATACAATTATCGATCTTACGATACGGAGCAACAAATCAGTAGCAAAAGTAGAAGTTTTGACATTCTGTCATGAACTTAGCTGGTTTTGCCTAAGTCGTGCGGCACCCTTGCGTGTCCGTCCGCAAAGGTCAGCCTCCCCGAAGCCTCCCATGTCCCTTAGGACCCATAAAAGAGAGAACGGGTTAGAGAAAACGTCTCATTCGGGATCCACAAGCAAACATCTCCGAAAACACTTCATAGACAATGCAAATTACAAACAGACTTTACAAGCTCTGAACAGTTGCACAACAAAGGGTAAAATGGTCCATTACAGATCGAAAATCTCTCACACGTGTCCTCATGACACAACCTTTAATTACAAGCCTAAAGCGGCCACCAACCTAACTAAAATGGGACTATTAAGCCTTCGGCCATCCCTCTACATGGTGTACAAAGCATAAACATACCAAAAGACACGGACATACATAAGCATTACATCAAACATCCTGTTTAGAAGTTTGTCCGTGACATTCTCCCCCACTTATTCCTTCGACGTCCTCGTCGAAGCCTTTGTCGACACTGCAACTCCTCGCCTTTGCTGAGTCTTCAATCTTCTGCTCCAGCTGCAATGCGCCTCTTGGCTCCCAGCTGCTCTCCACTGCTGTTTTTGAGTAGTCGAACCTTTAATCCGCTATGCTACTTCAACTCGCCAATGACTCTGACTCTAGTGTGGGGTTGGCTGAGTTGTGTTGATCCCTGTTGGTTCCTGCGGATCCTCCAGATGAAGGAAAAGACCATCCTTACTACGCCAGTCTCTCAAATGCCTCATGCTGCTTGAACTGGGTGGATGCTTGTTGGAGCTTTAACGAGCATCGTCTCGCAAACTTCTGAAGTTTTGGGTCCTTCCTCCACAAAATTTGTTCATTGACTCTTCTTTCACTTAGTTATCACATCCAAGTAGGTTCGCATCACTTCCGCTTTCGATTGGCATTTCGTTGGGAAATGAAGCGAACAATCTACTCTTAGTAACACTGATCACCGTTGGTGAGGATTTGACAACTATTGTCTTCCATTATCTTCGAAGGGTCTTTGAACTTGTGCAGAGCTCCTCTACTGGATAGATAAGAGAATTGGGGTACTCGGTTTCGCCCATTCTCTTAAGGGTTGAGAAGGCAAATGTTACTTGACTTTGCCCGCCTCCTCGAGGTTGTACTCCATGCATCAAGCTGGTTACTGGCCTTCGCCGGCTCTTTGCTCACACTTCTGAAGCACTTGAAGTGTTTGCACTCCTTGCGTTGAGTAAGTTACTGTGATTCACCTTCTCAATGCCATCGAACTTTTAGAATGCAGGAATTTTTCACCCTAACTTGGAGTAATTCTCTCATAGGTTTGGTCGCCTCTGGGATTGTACCGTCTTCTCCATCAACCCTGTCGCCTACTCCACTGAGTAGCAAAGGTACAATACCGTGTACTGCCTGCTTCGTTCCTTGGTCATGCACTCTTGCCTGACCCGAAGTCCTTTACTTTCGGTTATCATGATGAGAAGTTCGTTGACACCGGTCTTACGAAGTTCCTTGGCCTCTGCCCTTCAGCCTTGTCTCGGTACTTTGAGTTTGCCTCTGTATGCTCCACCTCCTCGACCCCTTTCACGACCAAGCGCTCTCTCTCCCTCCATGAGAGCAAGGGATCAATGACTTTCACGGAAGTCCCGCCTCTGCGGTACCATGGCGCTGCCATGCCCATGGCCTTACTATTCGTCGCCTCGTATCTGCATCCCTTTTCTTCACGGTCAGTAGATATGTCTCCGTGGCACTCCTCTGAGTCCACCTTCATTCTAACTGATGCTTGATTTTGGGTAGCTAAGTCCCTCTGGACTCGTCGTCGCTTCCTCGCCCCTTTTGACCCCTGCTTCAACACCTCTGTGTTCTCCAAGCAGCTCCCTTTTGGTCGATGGAAAGACAGACTGCAACTCCCATGCATGGCCTCTGCCATCGCATTATAGGGTTTGCACCGATTCTGTTCTCCTTAGCTTCCTTGGTAGCAACGTTTGCTTACTCGACCTTGTCCTCTGACTTGTCGGGCTCCCTTAAGCGAATATGAGCTCTGGAGCAGTCCAACTCTCCAACTGCTTCGATCATACCTCTGTTTGATCAAGTCCCTCCCATGGGACTCACTGGTACTTGCATTCGAACTTTTCCCTTGGTGGAACCCAGACCCTATATGCTGATGACCAAGGTTTTCATCCGATGCAAAATTCGATGCACGCACGGAAGACCCGCCTTTGCAGTACCATGGCCTTCACTCCTTGAATCCATAGCCCTTCTTACCGTTATGTTGTTCACCGAAGTGGAGCTTCCAATAGCTCCCGATCATACCTCCGTATAATCTAGTCCCTCGCGGGACTATGTCGTGTGTAGTGCATTGCCACGAACTGTTCCACCACGATCTGCTGCACCATGTCGCCTCCTGGTGACATCTCTATTGCATTCTGATCCTTGTGGGATGAACTCGAATTGTGAACCCTTCATGTGTGGCCTCTGCCGATACATCGCAGGGTCTCTTCCACCTTCGATTTTGTTCGCTCCTTTGGCAATCGACCTTCATCCACCCACTCTTGGGTCACACCTAGATGAAGCATCACTCTAGGACAGTCCGTCGCCTAGTAGCTCCCGAAGTCCCCCGACTTCGCTGCAATTAGTGCCCCATTGTCTGGATCCTGGGCCTCTGCCCCTACCAGCACAATCTCTGCTGCGCACCGCTTCCTGCCTAGCAACTTGATTTGCAACGCTGTGACATATTCTTCAAGAGTACCCGCCTCTGCGTCCTCTTGCCCCATGCTAAGGCCTTCTGAACCCAACTTTGCCTCCTCAAATTGAGTCGCCTTAGTTCCTCCATCAAATGCTTTTCCGAGATAAGGTGCATGTGCCCAGAAGCTCCCTTCGTCTTTGGCACCATACAAGATGAGTCCGCTCCGTCAGAATGAAGGACCCATGGAACAACATGATCCTACTCTTACCTCTGCAAGAGTTCATGTCCTTGACCTCTATCTAAGGAAAGCACTGTGCCTCTGCTCCATGTTCCAGCTTCTATGCTGGCTCCCTTCATGCGGCTTGGGTACTTCGCCAAGTGACACCCAAGTTGCTCCGCTCCTTGTTTTTGCATTGAGTCGATGGTGGCCCTCGCGCCTACCATTCCACGGGTCAGCCCTCCCTTGAGTCCGATCTCCATATCGACTCCAAGTGTGCCTTCATTTGAGTTGCTTTGGGTCGCTCCCCCACTTGATCTCGCAATGCATCCACCAATGCATTCTCTTGAGCGAGATCATGCGACGACTCCTCGCCGCTTGCTCAGTCCATTGAGCTTCGTGGAATTGTTGTTTGTTGAGGTACTCCTCAACATGTGAGGTCCGTCCCACATGATTCTCCCTCTGGAGAGCCAGGACTTATCCCTCCTGGATAACTGTCCCGTTGGAGCAACATCTCTCTTCGTTTTGGAGACCACCATTCCCTTGGACTACTCCGATCTGTTGAACAAACTATGCATTGTTCTGCCTCCTGTAAACTCACTTGCTAGATTGCGACTCCACGTCAATACAGCCCCCGCTGTGTTAGGATCAAGAGCACTAAGAGGGGGGGGGGGGGTGAATTAGTGCAGCGGAAAACCTTCTATGATAAAAACTACGTTCGTTCGTTAAAAGTGATTTCGATAAGAAAGCCGATTCGTAAATCACTTTAACTTTTGTTTAAGCGAGATGCAGCAAAGATATAAATGCAGTTTGTAGTTATGATTCAAATCCGATAGTAGGCGCAAACTGAAATATGATATTCGTACGAAGAAACTGATTTACGTCTAAATGATGATTTGTAAATCACTTGATTAGGCGAGATGCAGTTTAAGCAAGGATATAAAGGCAGTTTGCAGTTATGATAGAAATCAAAACGTAAACGCAAACTGAAATATGATATCGTACGAAAAAACAGATTTACGTCTAAACGCTGATTCGGAAAGTGCAAAGCTTGAAACCCGATCGTATATGCGCAGAAAGCAGTAAGCTTTTGAGGAGGTTTGCAGTAAAGATAATATGCTCAAAGTAAATGCAAACCGAGATTTAGAGTGGTTCGGTCAATCTTGACCTACTCCACTTTTGGCTTCCTCCACCGACGAGGTCACCGACGTCACTAGAGGCCTTCCTTTAATAGGCGAAGGGCAACCACCCTTTTACAGTTTCACTCCTTTTGACGGGCTTAGGAGACAACCCTTACAGAATTTTCTCTCCTTTCTTTACAACTCAGAACTTGGAAGAAAAGAGGGAGAAGAACTTTTGGCCTTTACAACAATTTTGAGCTCTAAAAATCACAGAACAAGATCAAGATTTCGGTGTAAGTTCATGCTCTTTCAGTGCTGAATGGGTGGGGTATTTATAGGCCCCAACCCAGTTCAAATTTGGAGCTCAAAACTGTCAATTCCCGGAATTCCGGGATCAGGCGGTTGCACCTCCTGACTGAGGCGGTTGCACCGCCTGGCAGAGCTCGAAGACTGAGCCTCTGGGCGGTGCCACCTCTGTCAGGGGCGGTTGCACCTCCTGCCAAAGCTCGAAGACCGAGCTCAGGCGGTGCCACCGCCTGACTGAGGCGGTTGAACCTCCTGCCAGAGCTCGAAGACCGAGCTCAGGCGGTGCTACCTCCTGTCAGGGGAGGTTGCACCGCCCAGTCTCGCTCGGAGACTGAGCCCAAGCGGTGCCACCTCCTGGCTGGGGCGGTTGCACCGCCCAGTCTCGCTCGGAGACTTAGCCCAGGCGGTGCCACCTCCTGGCTTGGGCGGTTGCACCTCCCAACAGAAATCAGGGTCCGAATGGGTTGATCCATTCGGCCCAATTTGGGTTTTTCAGGGGCCCAATTGCCCCAAGATTAAGTTAATGGGATCACCTCCCATTTCCAACTTAATCATTGTGCTAACTACGATATTTCCTAAGACAATTACTGCAACTTGCTCCGGTGCGTCAATCGCTTCTTCCGGCGAGCTTCCGGCGAACTTCCGTCGATCATCCGATGAACCTTCGGTGATGCTCCTGCGGACTTCCGGCAAACTCCTGGACTTGCGACGATCCACTTGGCGAGTTCCGACGAGCTTCTTTGGCAAGCTCATGGACTTCTCGGATTTGTTCCCGCAGAACCTCCGACGACTGTCCGAACTTTCGTCGAACTCTCGAACTCCCAACGTGATCATTGTCTTGACTCCGGCGCAACTCCTGCTGCATGTCTTTCTTCCATCGTAGTTAATCCTACACACTTAAAACAAAACTTCGATCGAGACAATTAATCCTAAGCAATTAACCAAGTTGTTCGGCATGTTATTGGTCCCTCGACGCTTCGTCCGATTCTTCGGCGCATCGTCCTCTCCTACAGCCTATTGCCCAATCGGCCAGTTGACTCCGCAACTCCGATATCCTTGGCACAATACCTGCTCTTCTTGGCCCGATGCCCGAGTCCACGGCCCGAAGCCTTCTGTCGATACGTCGACCGATCCACCGACCCGATGTCCAATTTTCTGACATGTTCCTTTGACACAACATGATTTTCCTGCTTTAATTGTCTCATCCTGATCGAAGCATCCCGCGTCACTCAAAACGCAGATTAAATCATAAACACATATCAAGTAGTTTCATCATCAAAATACGAGATTCAACACGCTGCACCCCTCAAGGCCTAGCAACATGCTGAACTAGTTGCACCCTTCAGCTTCCTACGGACGTATCCTTCACATGCCGAAGAGAAAGTTTCAATGCTCCATGGCGTCGAGTTTCGGTCGCCTTGGGATGGCCGCGAACATTCTATCGTCCGTATACAAGCCCATGCATGAGTACCGAATTCTTTGAGTTAGCAATTCCTCTCACCTTTGTGAGCTTTTGCACAACTCTTTCGGTCGCTGAACAACTCATTCCACCTTGCATGGTCTCATCCTTTACCAAGCGCCTCGTTTGTCTTGAGCACCATCAAGTATAGTTGTCAACGTTGAGCCGTAGCTCAAACTCAGCCATCCCAACCTTTGTGCGCTCCGCATTCTTCCAAGCTTGCCTGTTCTCGTAGTGCCTCTTGCGCGAAGGGTTGGCCATTCCTCTGAATGCCAATGTCAGATGCCCGCTCCTCCAAGCGACTCCTCTTCCCTACATCTCCATGCCCGTTTTTCTCCAAACGGTCGTGCGTGTGCTGACTGCCCTCAACGCAGCCCCGCTAGGTCCCCCACGTTTGCATGCTAAGTGTTTCTATGAGTGCTTGTCCCGCTCTGATACCATCTGTCACGAACTTAGCTGGTTTTGCCTAAGTCGTGCGGCACCCTTGCGTGTCCGTCCGCAAAGGTCAGCCTCCCCGAAGCCTCCCATGTCCCTTAGGACCCACAAAAGAGAGAACGGGTTAGAGAAAACGCCTCATTCGGGATCCACAAGCAAACATCTCCGAAAACACTTCATAGACAATGCAAATTACAAACAGACTTTACAAGCTCTGAACAGTTGCACAACAAAGGGTAAAATGGTTTATTACAGACCGAAAATCTCTCACACATGTCCTCATGACACAACCTTTATTTACAAGCCTAAAGCGACCACCAACCTAACTAAAATGGGACTACTAAGCCTTCGGCCAGCCCTCTACATGGTGTACAAAGCATGAACATACCAAAAGACACGGACATACATAAGCATTACATCAAACATCCTGTTTAGAAGTTTGTCCGTGACAATTCCCTATGCTCCATTCAAATATATACCACATTCGTCATTGCCTCAAGAGCCTTCTTGTACACGTGGTTCATGATGATCAACCTACGACCATCACCACATTGATGCACCAATGATATATGTTATATCATTATATTATGTCATGATATCAATCTTAGGATTGGGTCCGATAAGGCGACAAATATATTTTTGGTGGTAGAACAAGTATATCCATCAATTGATTATTTAATTTATTTGAATTTTAAAGCTTAAGTTATATAAAAAATAATTTAATAAACGAGAGAACGATCCATAACGTACCACAAAGCTTACTCCTCAAAGCTCGAAAAAGATATGTGACACTATTCTTTCCAAATTTATATTATTTTTACAAAAAATATACTAAATTTATATTTATTTCTAACTTAAAAACTATAATCTAACTTTTTTTCTATTTTCAAGTATTTTTGGAGGTTTTTTTATGATTTTGGGCATATTGTTGGGATGCCCCAACATACTATTGGTCAAGGATTGAAATATCGTACCGTACTGGAGTTTCGACGTTTGCTCGGTACGATACGATACTGTATACTGAACGGTATACCGCTTGGTATATATATATATATATATATATATATATATATATATATATATATATATATATATTTCGGCGACTTCACCTCTCTCTTCTCTCAGGCGGGGCGACATTGCCTCGTTTATATATATATGTAAATTAATAAATATATATTTATATATAAAATATTATATATATATTTTATAAAAGGTGACGTCGCATCGCCTCGGCAACGTCGCCTTTTCTCCCATGCAGGGTGACGTTGTCGAGGCGACGCGACGTCGCCTCGTTTATATATATATATATATTCTTATAAAAGGCGACGTCGCATCGCTCGGCGACGTTGCTGAAAAAGGCGACGCGACGTCGCCTTTTATAAAAATATTTATAAATAAATAAATAAATAAATAAATTTCATTCCGTCCGGTAACGGGCGGTCTGTGTACTGGTCTGCTGACGGACCAGTATGTACCGCCTGTACCGAGCAATATTATTTGAAATTACATACCTTGCTATTGGTACACCTCGGTACGTACTGTACCGAGCAGGACTAGGTACACCGGTATAGATCGAAATTACAAACCTTACTTTTATAATTTTTTATATTGGGGGGGTGCCTTATTTTGCTCAAGCACCTAGCGCCTGAGGCTTTTTGGAGCCTTGGCACATTTTAGTGCCTAATGCCTTTGACAACACTACCACTCTTATATGTAACTAAGATTGTCAATTAAATGACATAATTGGATACCTTTTAGTGCCTAGTGCCTTTGACAACACTGCCACTCTTGTATGTAACGGAGATAATCAGTTAAATGATATACTTGGATATTTGTTCTCTTTATGTGCAATACATTTAATTTAGTTATATTTCATTCTTGCTCTCTTGTTTTCATGGAGTTACAACTTTCACTTAAAGAAGGGTAACTTCGATATGGCAGAATCAATCATCAGATTTATATTGGTTATCATTATAGTAAGGGACTGATTTTGCGTTAACAATAGGTAGACGCTTAGCCAAATATTTCATTGTGCTTTTCTTATCCTGAAGTCATTTTAAAGTTTGAGGAAGGTGCCACATAACCCTGCAAAAGGTTCCTCTGACTCTTAATATCGAGAACCTATTAAGCACTCTTAGCAGGACATTGGTTGCTGCTAATTTCTTTTTCTTTTGTTAGACATGAGCTCTACATCAAGCCAAACAGTTTGATCATGGAAAAGTGATGTGTAGCTATTTTTTTCTTCTGAGTAGTATGTCTGAAATTTTTACAAATAAAGTAAAAAATTAATGTTTTAGGCTCCTGTCACTTATTTTGTCCCTTTCTTTTTCTTCTGCTTGTTTTCTACATGTCCTCTCTAAATCTCACCAATATGTTTCTATTTCTCTCCTCAACTTGTCGCAAATGAGAAAATAGCTAGTTTGCTGGTCAATGTCTGTCCTGTCAGCTCCTAACTGATCAGAACTGATAGGTATCTTTTGCTTTTATGGGTCAGTCATTCCTAGTCCAACATTGTTGGCCCTGTTGCTTAAAGGTGACTGGAGAAGCCTTTGATCTAACCTGTCTTCTAGTTTCCACTTCTACAGGAGAATATATGGAAGTGCCAAATGTAGATCTGTTAGTAATTAACTCAAGATTTGGTTGATTATAGGGGGGGTTTCTGTCACAAAATCCTACTAATCAAGTATGGACAGTATTTGGCCCTGAAACATGATGACACTCCAAACAGTCAAGTAGCAAAACATCATGTGTTGCTCATTAGATTTGTTTTTTCCCTTCTTAATTTAATGGGTGCTTATACAAATATTAATTGTTAAATTGTCATCTTTCATTATTGACTAGAGTCAATTTATTTTCCTGCATTCTTGCTTTCTATATTTATATTTCATCACATGTGATTGTGTAAAGAAAATTTTAGAGTTGAACATGCATGCTTGTTTTTATTATGAAATATTAATAAAAAAATTAGTCTTCTTAAGTTATTGTACCCAAGTATGTTCTGTATTTGGTTCTAGCAAAAGCTGTGTTCATAATCATGATATTAGTTTCATCAGGGAACCTTTTTACAAATGTAGTGCATATGCATTTGTTCACATAAATATATGCTTTTCTTAATTAGACATTTAAATTGATTACTTTCCGGATCGATTAATTTATTGTTCTTCATCTACCATTAAGTTCAAGTTGATTGCCTTTAGTTTAGCCTAGTTTTTTGTTGTTTTCTTTATCATATTTATTTTGAAGCTACCATCCATGTATCTTTACTATGTCAGATTTTTATCTTATAAATGTTATAATTGCTGTCATTTACTAAATCATTTACATTGTTACAGGCTGAGCCCTATGATTCATTGAAAGATGTTGCATTGAAGATATTGCAAAATCAGGTAGCAACAGTACCAATTATTTCATCACGTGGGGAATCATTTCCACATTTGCTTTATCTTGCATCCCTTTCAGAAATAATGAAATGTAAGCTCTAATATTTGACTATTCTCAGTTAACCTTGCACCTATTTCTACAATTTTCTTGTTTATTTGGCTTAATGACAGTGAGATTGATGCATTTTCAGCAATTCTGGTTTTAAAATTTCAGGTATCTGCAGGCATTTTAGACATTCTTCTGTTTCATTGCCCATTTTGCAACAAGCAATATGCACTATTCCTGTGGGCACATGGATTCAACGAATCGGTGAATCAAATGGGAAGCACTTGGCAATGCTTAGACCAAATGAATCACTTAGCTCTGCCCTAGCACTGTTAGTGCAAGGTTTGACTGTTTACATTTTCAATCAATTTTTTTAGTATATGTATACACATAAAATGTTATCTTTGCATAGCATTATAAGATCTGCTGTGTTTCAGGTTTTATAATACATTCCAGAGGGGCCACTTTATGAGAATATGAGTTGAATCTTTTGAGGGCTATGCATGCAAATATGACCTATAAAGTTCTGTACTCACAGTGTGGATCTTCCGAGCAATATGTTTTCCCTGTTGGTTTGTTAAAATTTTGTCTTTTGATGAGTTGATGGCAAAGAATTAGATATAGATGAGGCTAACTTTTGCATTACTTGGGTTTTTAGCCCATGCATGTCAACTCTCCGTACATAGAAAACTATTCAGGTTATTTGCTGTTAAAGTTATCATCATATGTTGCATCTTTTTAAATGGTAAGTTTGTGTTACACTTCAAACTCAATTTTTTTTCATATTCCTAGTGTTGATTTGTGTATTCCTTGTTGAAAAGGAGTCACTAAATTCCTCATGTGGGGATAATTAATTAGAGTGAGATCCAGTTTGAACTTCTCAAATCCTATGTGACTTGGAGGACTTCATGTTTTCGTTGATTTGTAACCTTAATGTAATCCTCGAATCAATTTTGTTACTCTATGCTGCACATATATTGATTTCTCCTGCGATCTATAAATGCATGGTCCTTTCACAATTCATTTTTTGGTTTACCCTTTTTATCTATTATTACAGAATATGTTTTTCTTATTTCACTCATTATTCTATATGTAGCTCAAGTTAGTTCAATACCAATAATTGATGATCATGACTGTTTGCTGGATGCATACTCCAGAAGGTATTACATCTTTGCTATTGAAGTTGGAAATTTTCATTTAAAATATTATTTTTAGTAACTTGTGCTATTTGATTGAGCACAGGTGGAGCATTGCGGTTACTTTATTCTATTTTAAGATTTTGTTCTTCTTTTATTCTGACTGCAGTGACATTACATCTTTGGCTAAAGACAATGCTTATGCACGAATTCACCTGGATGACATGAGAATTTACCAGGTAAAAGCTGGAACCTCTTCACTTTAACTTGCTTTTATTTTGAAATTGTTGCATCATGAATGTTTCTGGCTTTTCATGTAGAGTGGATTTTGTCTTTGTAGCATTTTATTACTTGGTGGATCATGATGTAATTAGTGGTTTTTTTTTTTTTTTTCATTAAGAACTTATTCTTGTTTGCTTTGTCATCTAAATTTTGTTGTCACTCTATTTTATTTTTATACACTAGTGTGGGTTATGATATAATAAAGTTTTGTTATGCTCCAAACAACCTTACTTTGTAATAACTAATATGGAGGAGGTTACCAGAGTTGCATAAAATGATCATCCTTGATTATGAATATTAACCAACTTAGTTCATATGTAGGTCCTTCTTAATCTTCTTTTGTGATGTAGCTGTTTTTCCCAAAGATTCAAATTTCGTACCGTACCGGTGTACCGAGCTTTGCTTGGTATAGTACAATACGACGTACTGAGCGGTACACCTAATTTAGGTGTAAAATCATCCGAAAATATCTGAAAAATATACATTTAGTATAGGTTTAGCAAAATCAATGTAAATTAGGTAAAAATATTATCATATATCTTTTTCGGGCTTTGAGGAATAGCCTTGTGCAAGGTTCGCAATTTCGGTCCGTTACGGATCGTCGTTCTGTAAATATCGAAATATCTAAAAAAATCATTTGAATTGTTAGATTATCTTGTTACAATATAAATTTTAAGATTCAAATGAATTAAATAATCACATATGTAGATATACTTGATTGTTGATTCTACCACCAAAACGAATAACGGGCCTCCATGGGTGATGGATCGAGGTCCTCGATCCTATGTATCTGCACATTAATATGATATGTTTGTTGGACCCAATCTTGAAATTGATCCCACGACATAGTGTATTGATACATCGTTTGCCATCGGTGCATCAATGTGGTGATGATCATAGGTTGATCGTCATGAATCACATGTGTCTGAGGTGGCTCCTGATACATGTATTGGTGAATGTCAGAGCTTCTATTTTCGCTACTGATATGTTGCTCCGTATCATACTGTTGCTCGGAGAAGTATAACCAACTATCATCGTACTATTGTTGGCCATAAGATTCTCCATAATACGATGGCTGTGAATACGATGAGCTTCGTTCTGTGTCTACATTGTGTAGGTTCTGTCGCATTTGCTCAAATTCATCCACTGCCTTCCTCTTTCTCTTCTCCTTTCACACATAAACTTGACCAGTATCTTGTCGAGTTCCATGATGTAATTCTTGGGTGGCATTTGTAAAACATTGCTCCTCAGTCCATGCACCATCCTCAAGTTGTGTAGACGAGACCAATGATTGCCTAGCGTCGCCGCCATCATCCGTCGAGGCACTGCTGTCCGTGTTGCTGTCATATCTCTAGACCGAGCGAGTTGCTGAATGTGATTGTGAAGGTGTCTCATCGCCCGACTCGATTCTTTCTAATGATGCGGCTAATGCTACTACCTTCCCCTTTGCTTTTGCCTTTGCATGCTGGGCGAACGATTGTGACAGTTGGGTGTTTGTAGTTCCTCGAGCAGTTTGACTTGATGTTGTTTGACTCTTTCCGCTATGTTGTGACCGAGAGAGATTTTTCACCTACTAGGATTGTGCTTTCTCTTCTTTTATTGCCTCGGTGATAAAACGTGAAGGACATTGAGGATCTCCCACCTCATCAAGTAGAGGATCCTCTTGGTTCTTTGCCGCTTCAATCCACTCTAACATCGGCTCTGAATCTTCATTGTAGAATTGGAGGTCGATAGGATCAATCTCTGGTTCCTCTGGCTCCTTATCTAGCTCGGCACACCATAACCTTTACAGCATGTTATAATGGACTTATACGAGTTTCTCTAATCGTCTATACGAGAGTCTATTGCCTACTTTTGTGTGAATCAATGCGAACATTGGCCAATTATGTTCGCAACCACTAGATGTTATCGTCTGTGAAAGTACACGAACAATAATCTTCCTTAAATGTGGTGCATCCCCACCAAATTATAGCCACCACTCGACTGCAAAAAGATATAAATAAGACTTTATTAGCATAACAAATAATTAACATCAAATATAATTGATAATCAATATGTGTAACTTTTTCTCATTAGGATTCATAGTGTAACGATACGATACAACTACAACGTCGGAGAATGAACCAACTGTTTCTCGAAATAAATGACCCTCTGTAAGAGCATCGGCTGCATCAGTAGTGTTTAGCAAGAGTCGATATATAACATTTCGTAGTATCGTTAGTAAATTATTTTACGTTTCGAGAGCATACTAATATTGAATTGTCAGGTTTAGATAATATGCTGTGAGACATAATTTTGTTAGTATGATTTTTTATTGTACAAAAAAAATAAATTAAATTATTTTGAATAGGAATTTACCTGCATTATGGATATCTTGATCTATATGAACTTCAGTCTGATGATCAATGATTCGTACGTATTGGTTGGCCTTAAAATCATGTTTGAATGCTTTCGTGATCTCCTCTCTTGCTGAAATCAGCATATATTTAAGATACGACAATTGTGGATGCTTGTCCATATCGACCTTACGAAAAACAACATAAAGTGATTCCACACCTTTTATGATTTCAACCGTAGTCTCCCAAAATCTAGAGGAAAGAATGGTCTTTTTTATCTTCTTTCTATCGCTCGATCTAGAATATCTGGAATGTGAGGTGACGATTGCTTTCAAGTCATGCTTCTTTTGCTGTAATGACCTTAATGCAATGAAATTGATGTCAAATTGAGTGACTCCAGTTGGAGTATCTCATCGTTTACATACTTTTGCATTAAAGAGTGGACCTAATGATGATTATATATAAATTTTATAATTGACTGTGCTCGAACTGCACACTTTTTCACTGTGTCCAGCTCACCAATATCCTTCAACATTAGATCCATGCAATGAGCTGCATATGGAGTCCAAAACAATGTTTTTCTTTTTTCCATCAATTGCAAACCGGTCTTCTTGAAATTCGCTCTATTGTCGATCACTATTTGGACAATATACTGCGGTCCGATCTCCTCTACTATGGTGTCCATCAAGCTCTCAATATAGTCTGCATCTTGGATCTTGTCAAAAGCATTAACCGACTTATGAAACAATATCCTTTTGTTGCAATAAACAAGAAAGTTGATGATACTTATTCGTCTAACTGTCACACATCATCAATCTGTGTCACCCTATATTCGTCCCATTGCCTCTTGAAGGATTTGATCCAATCTTTCAGTTCTACCACCTCTTTATCTAAGTACACATTGTGAATTTCTTCTAGTGTTGGAGGTTGGATCCCCGTGCTAGACTTTTGAATAGAGGAGACCATGCTTTGATAATATGGACCCTAGGCTATGTTGGTTGGAATCTTGTGGAAGTTGAACCATTTTGAAATTGCTTTCCTAATATCCCGTTACTTTTTTTTTGTATATGCATCGTCAATCCATGTTTGTTTCGCTGTTTGTGGGGGATAGGCTTGCGGATCAATATCAATAATATCTAGTGCGAATCTCCTGCCAAGACCTCTCATAACTGAGGAGTAGTTGGTTGCCTCATGCTAGCCGACCTCTGGATTTTATTATCACCGCCATGCTCCAATTGTGAGTCAGGTCGTCGATGCCTTATTGCTTCATCGACGATATACTAATGCACCAATCGTCATACTGTGAGATCCGGGTCGACTTTATCGTCGCGACCCTCATACTGATCATAAACTGGTTAGTACATAGCCTTACAGTATTCTTTCTCAACTCTTGTCTTCTTTTTTAATGTATCTTCTTTTGCTTGTTGTAGCTTGTGTTAAAATAATTTACGGATCTCCGTCGGAACCTTCTTGCATTTTGCAACATCAGGATACCCGCTGGCCAAATGCATCTTCACCTGAGTTATTCCTCCACCTTTGCCAATGTAGTCACAATAAATACATTGCTAATGATGACGGTTCCCATCCATCTTTCGGGTATGAACTTATGTATCATCATGTGGCTGTTCCTTTGGAACCATGATTCTACCAAATTTAAATCAAATAAGCTATAAACATGTTGAATTAACCTAATATCGATTAAAAACCACTAATCCCAACATTAAATAATTTTATTAAAACATAACTAATCCTATTTTACCATCATAAATATGTGAAACACATAAAAAAAACATTAAATACGTAAGTTTGATCCAATATAGATCAAATAATGATGAAATCATCATTAAATACACTAATCATACGATTAACAGTTAATTACTCATCAATTATTTCTATTTCAACACTATAGACATATCAAACACCCTAATCGGTATTAAAGATATTAAATTGACTTAAAATCGATCAAATTTCGATTAAATCATCATTAAAATCAGTAATCGCAGCATTAAATAACTTTAATAAAACCTAATTAAACCGATTTTACCATCATAAATATGTGAAATATATAAAAGAAACATTAAATATATAATTTTGATCCAATATACATCAAACTATGATGAAATCATCATTAAATACACTAATCACATGATTAACATAGTTAATTACTCATTAATTACTCCTCTTTCAACGTTATAAACATGTCAAATACCCTAATAGGTATTAAAAACAAGGATTGAAATTTTGTACCGTATCGAAATTTCGACTTATTTGGTATGGTACAGTACTATATACTAAGTGGTGTATTTCGATATATCGCTTGGTATATATATATATATATATATATATATATATATATATATATATATATATATATATAGGTAAATCACTCGATTTACCTCTATACGGGGCGATGTCGCAGATAAAAAAAAAAAATAGTGACATTGCCTCCCTTCTCGGGCGATGTCGTAGATTAAAAAAAAAAAATTGTGACGTTGTAGATAAAAAAAAAAATTTGCAGGCGATATCGCCTGAGAAGAGAAGAAAAAAAAAAAATCTTTGCCTCTCTCTACCTCGTGATGCCGATGCCTCTTCTCCCACGCACAGATGAGAAGTCGCCGACAAACGAGGAGGAGAGCGGTGATATCCAGGTTCTCCTTTTTTTTCCTATTTCTTTCTTCCCCTTCTCCCTCTTCTTTCTTCTCCCTCGATCACCGTCGACGATAACGCCTCAATCGACGATGATAACGCCTCAATCGATGGTACCGCTCGGTAGTGGGCGGTTTGTGTACCAGTATGCTGACGGACCGGTATGTACCGCCCCGTATGGGCACTCTCATTCGGTATTGACCAAAAATCGATCAAATTCGATTAAATCATCATTAAAATCAGCAATCGCAACATTAAATAACTTTAATAAAACCTAATTAAACCTATTTTACCATCATAAATATATAAAACATATAAAAGAAACATTAAATACATAATTTTGATCCAATATACATCAAATTATGATGAAATCATCATTAAATACATTAATCACATGATTTAATGATGATGAAATCATCGTTAAATACATAAATATATAAATCATCATTAAATCCCATTAATTACTTCTTTTTTGATAATATAAACATGTCAAACACCTTAATAGATATTAAAGACATTGAATTGATCCAAAATTGATTAAATTTCGATTAAATCATAATTAAAATCACTAATCGTAGTATTAAATAACTTTAATAAAACCTAATTAAACCTATTTTACCATCATAAATATCTTTCAATATTTAATATGCATGAAATATAAACATTTGACCTATTAAGTATCTAATTTCGAATTAATCAATATTAAACACATTAATCGTAATATTAAAGATCTTAATTACTCTTTAATTAAAGAAAGAGAATACATAACTCTTGATTAAAAAGTTCTTCCTTTGAATCCTCCAAAATCAGCCTTAATTCAATTCACAAATCGTTGCTTTATAGGGTTTAGGAGAGTGCAAATATAAGAATAAGAAAGAGAATGTGAGAAAAAATGAGTTTGATATAGTTTAAGAGAGTACGAGAGTAAAATAGAGTAAAATAGGAGGGAGGATGAGTTTAAAAACCGGTGAGAAAGGGCTCCAATGGTCAATTTGACCGTTGAAACACTATTACAGGTAAGTAATGATCGATTTTAATCGTTATTGGCTTGTAACGGTTGAAATTTTGATCGTTACTAATTGAATCGAGCTGTCACGAACGGTCGTTGCGCACTCGCAACAACTCCGTTCAACGAACCGTTCGTCGCTCTAATCTACATGTACAGCTGCTTGGCAGCATGTTTTGAGTTGGTTTTAAGTCCTTTTGCTTGTAAAAATGTAAGCTCGAACAAGTTGCAGCGCTACAGTGCGATCGCTCACCGAACCGAGCAAAACAACCCTAAAACAACTCCGTTTTCGCGTGTCACGGGCTAATTTCTGCAGCCCACTGCTGCACGCGAAACGTCAGCCATCTCAGCACCCTGGAACCCATTGGGTGGCACAGGGTCGGATGAGGCTTCGGTATAGTGTCGGGCGTTGAATAACCTTTCGCAAGTTCGCACGTTACCTTGACGGGAACTTGTTGTCGCGCCCGGCACCCGTTGAGTAGCTGTTTGTGGACTTGCAGCTATTCGTTCAACCCTCTAAAGTCCTTGTTTTCCTCCTCTCCCTCTTTTCTCTTGTGCACGCAAGGTGCTCGCTGAATTGCTTGTAAAGCTTCCCTTTTTCGCGAGACGTCGGGACTTATCCATTGCTCATTCTTCAAACTAATCAACTTTCTCTTTTACAGGTCCTTCGGGACCTGCAAGAGGTTGCAAGTGGGTTGATCTTTGCGGACGCAAATCGCAAGGGCGAAGCGCGACTTAGGCAACGCAAGCTAAGTTCGCGTCTTGGCCACAAGGGTGCCTCACGCCTTAGGCAATTCCAGCTAAGGCCATGACATTGTGGTATCAGAGCGGGCAAGCACTACGAGCGAGATGCGAAGGAACTTCTCAACTTCGCTACTTCGCCATGGCAAAGCATCGTAGCGAATCAAGCAAGACAGGGCAAGCCGGACCCTTGCCCCAAGCAGCCCAGGTGAGCTACAAGTGCACACTTGCTCTCATGCTGTTGGAGCCACTCATGAGGAGCACGACAGCGAACATGATGATCGAGAAGTTGGCTACTCTCCGCGAGCGGAGGAGGCGCAATCTGGAGCGCCTACCGGGAAAAAGAGTTACAAGGAGAGACTCACAACGGTGGAAACCCGCTTGGATGTTCTTGAAGCGAGCTTGGAGGAACTCTACCATGGCCAACGAAGGCTTGTTGGGGTAGAGAGCTCGCAAGAAGAAGCAGAGTCTTGGATCGACAAGGTCGAGGCCCTAGTCGACCGACTGTCACATGACACCAAAGACTCCGTGCAACACCTGCAGGAAGTTGTGGCGGAACTCACTTCGAGGGTGACCATGCTCACGAGAGCACTAAATGCGGGAGGAAGCAACACCCGCGTTGCGTAGCCACAGAACTTGAGGGCACCTAAGCCTCATGGTTATAGAGGGGCCAGAGATGCCAAAGAGCTCGAGAATTTCCTGTTCGACATGGAATAATACTTTCGAGTTACGAGGCCTGATTTTGAAGAAACTAAAGTTTCTATAGCAACAATGTATCTGAACAGAGATGCAAAACTTTGGTGACGAACCCGTTGGGAGGAGATACAACAAGGTCGGTGTCGAGTTGACACATGGGAGGACCTGAAGCGGGAGTTGAGAACTCAGTTCCTACCGGAGAACACAGAGTTCGTTGTAAGAAGCTGTGACAACTCCGCCAAAATACTTCTATCCGAGACTACGTGAAGCAATTTTCTGCGCTAATGCTGGACATCCAAGACATGTCCGAGAAGGATAAGCTGTTCAGCTTCCTTGATGGTTTGAAGCCATGGGCTCAATAAGAACTACATCGAAGGAATGTCACCGATGTGATCGGGGCAATTGCGGTCGCAGAAAGGCTCACCGACTTTGTTTCCTCTGAAGATCTAGGAAGAAGGAAACAACCTTTAAGCAATCGCCCTCCAAAATATTCTCGAGGGAAGAGCTCGGGGGCGAACAAAAGAAGAGGAGTTCCCACAAAGGGCCAAGCCCGAAAGGCAAGGCCTCGAAACTTGGTGGATGCTTCTTGTGCGGAGGGCCGCACATGGTGAGGGAGTGCCCACAAAAACAGGCACTCAATGCTTTAACAACTTCCATCTATCCCCCGAAATCGGACTAGGGCAAGGCTGTCGCTCTTAGTTCGAGTAGTTTTGAATCCAGCAGCAACGGTGAGGAGTCGCAAGGACCCCGGATGGGACCGATGCGTTTATTGAACGCCATGCGGGGTCAAGTGGGGGAGAACACGAAGATAAGGCTATAAAAACCAGGAAGTGGTGAGCTGATGTACGTAGACATTAAGCTCAATGGCCAAACGACCCGTGCCATGGTGGACACGAGCGCTACCCACAATTTTATTGTCGATCAAGAAGCAAAGCGACTTGGGCTGATCTTAGAGAAGAGCCCGAGTTGAATGAAGGCGGTGAACTCTGAGGCCAGGCGAATCTCCGAGTTGGCAAAGGGAGTTCCCATCAAGATCGGAACATGGAGCGGGAGCACAAACATGATGGCGGTGCCACTAGATGACTTCCGAGTGATTCTTGGAATGGAATTTATGCACGCGGCGAAGTTGGTGGCCAATGCCGTTTCTTAACTCCCTATGTGTGATGGGAGGAGATGACCCTTGTGTGGTTCCCGTCTCTCGGAGAGGAACCAGGAAACCCCAACACATATCGGCATTACAACTGAAGAAAGGGGTACGAAAAGACGAACTAACATTCGTGGCTGCTATGAAGCTAGAGCCACTCGACGAGAAGGCCACTCATGAACCTGCTGTGGTGGCGAACATCCTGAAGGAGTTCACGGATGTTATGCCGCCCGAGTTGCCGAAGACTTTGCCGCCACACAGAGGCGTGGATCATCACATCGAGCTGGAGCCAGGAGTGAAGCCTCTAGCGAGACCACCCTACTGCATGCCCCCGCTAAAGTTTGCAGAACTCAGAAAGCAGTTGGGTGAACTGCTAAGCGGTGGTCTCATCCGCAGCTCTAAAGCACCATTCGGAGCTCCCGTTCTCTTCCAGAAGAAACAAGATGGGAGCTTTCGACTATGCGTCGATTACCGAGCCCTCAACAAAGTGACGGTGAAGAACTAGTATCCCATCCCGCTCATCGCGGACTTGTTCGACCAGTTGGGCAAAGCCAAGTATTTCTCAAAACTCGACCTTCGGTCGGGGTATTGGCAGGTGCGTATTGCTGAAGGCGACGAAGCGAAGACTACCTGTGTGAACAGGTATGGAGCGTTTGAGTTCTTGGTGATGCCTTTTGGCTTAACCAACGCTCCGGCCACGTTCTGCACCCTCATGAACCAGCTATTCAAGGAATATTTAGATAAGTTCGTGGTCGTCTGCTTAGACGATATCGTCGTCTACAGTCAAACGCTCGAGGAGCATGTCAAGCACCTTCGGACAATTTTCAAGGTTCTCAGGGAGAACACTTTGTTCGTAAAGAGGGAGAAATGCTACTTTGCCCAAACGGAGATCTTATTCTTAGGGCATCGAATCGGTGATGGCTCCATTCGGATGGACAAATCGAAGGTGCAAGCGGTTGCAAAATGGCGAACTCCAAAGAAGGTGCTAGAGTTGAGATCCTTCCTTGGCTTCATCAACTACTATCGATGCTTCATAGCGGGGTATTCGAAGCGTGCAACTCCACTGACGGAGTTGCTGAAGAAGGAGCAGCCTTGGAGGTGGTCTGATAAATGTGAAATTGTATTCCAAGATCTGAAGGCTACTGAGTTGGAAGAACCAGTGCTCAAATTGCCAGACTATGGGGAGCCCTTCGAAGTCCATACAGA